>NW_027070253.1:128041-241417 GCF_002906115.3 Quercus suber
TCCTACCTGACCACCCACTTACGATCGATAATAGTGGACCGCCGGTCGCACTCGTTGGCAAGTAATTATGACCTCTCCACTAAACTATGGCCTATAAATGCAGGAAGTTTGGAGAAGAAGGGGGTTGGAAAAAAATGGTGCGCAGTATGGAGAGTATAAGAACAGAGTGAGTAAAAATAGAAGGTGACTCAGACCCACGAGGAAAGAAAAGAAAGGGCCTTAGGTCTCAGCGAGAAGAACGACCCAGTGTTGGAAATCCAAACCCACTATACAAGTAAGTTGTGAGCCCAACTTGAGGCCCAGTCAGACGGGTTTCGGTATCGGGTGCGTACAACCTAAATAAAAACTTAATTTATTACCACGTCAACAGACACATGTACTCCTATATCGTATTAAAATATTTAAAAATAAATAAATAAATTGTTGTGTTCATAGAGATTGGGTTAGAGTAAAAGAATTAAAATCCCTCTCTCTCACTGTTTCTAGTACGCTAATCTCTGTCCCTAGCCCCTAACTCTTTAGCTAAAACAGAAGTTGCAGACTAGAATGATGAGGTTTGGTAGTGAGGACCGGTGGCTGAGTTATCTCTTTGGCCACAAAAGGTTCGACTCTCTCTCTTTAATTTTTTAAAGAGTGTCTGACCACCTTTTTCTATCCTCTCCCCTCCCATAAGTCCTTGCATTCAAATATAGGGTTGGTACCTTGTTCAAATTGGGCATATGAAATTGAAGGTCTTGTTAGAAATCAACACTAACTCTCTAGTCTCTAGAAACTTCTAGAAACTCCTAGAATGTCTCAGACATTTTCTAGAACATTCTCTTGCATTCCGGGTTTCTCTATGAGATGTCTCTCTTTAGTTCTCTAGAGACTTCTATATAGAAGTAAAACTCAACCACATGTTTATAGAATAGTCTAGAAGGTTGGAGAATGGCATTCATTTAATGCCAATAAAAAAGGAAGATGCTAGAAGCTTCAAGTTGGTTTCCTAACCAACATACACCTAGTATAAATAGATATGGTGGTATGTGAAGTAATGTGTGTGAGTCTAGTGTGAGACTAGTGAGAGGTGTGTAAGGTGAAGTTTGTCATAAAGCACCAAGTGAGAGATGTGTGAAGTTGTATGAGAAGGTGAAGTATGTGCCATAGGTAGCAAGTGTGTAGAGTGAATTAGAGTCAAGAGCTATTGTGTGTAGGTGTCTAAAAGTGAGGTGTGTGCAAGCGTATTAATGCAATAATAGTATTTGTAAAGTGTTGTAATTTAAAGAGTCAAATTTTTAATAAAAGCTCTTTTGTTCAGTCATTTGTTCAACAATTTAGTGTCAGAGCTTCCGTTGACTCAACAGGTCCTTGCCATTTTTTTGGGGTATGAAAGAAGTAACTCCGCCTTGTTTTTTTTTTTTTTCATTCTCATGTATTTGACACAGCCAGTCCCAAGCTTGGATGAAAGAGGAGGGTTCGTGTTTTATTTATAAAAATAGATTATAAGATGCTTTTGATCTTATAATCTATTACAAGCTATAATGCTTAATATTTTTGTATATTTTTATATTTCTAATACTGTGAAAATTCTTCTGTACTAATTAGAGGGTTTTTTTTTTTTTTTTCCAAATACTATAATCTTTATAATGCAGCTGTTCACATAATATTTTTGGGTCTTGGGCTGTCCACTGTCTCTATCTGGGAAGAGAGAAGCCACTGCCGGAAGGAAAAGGCGCGATTGTTCTCACCGCCAAAGATTTTGAATTTTAGGGAGATATGTGTTTTAAATTTAATTTAGGTCTGCCCCTATTTAATATAATAAGCAAACTTTTTTTTTTTTTGATGAAATCAAACTTTCTTATCAAAAAAAAAAAAAATTGATGTGGCAATAAATTAATTTTTTATTTAAACTGTTTGATATGTTAGACTTTTCCATCCATAAGATAACAATAGGGATTAACTTGACACGACACTAAAAAGTTAGAAACCAAATTGACACAATTGAAAAGTTATGGACTAAATTAAAATATGGTGTAAAGGATAGAGACCAAATACGTAGTTTACTCTTAATTTTGTTTTTTGTCAAACCACAAATTAATGAAATATTTATGAAGCTACAGATACAACAGTTAAGTTGACAGGTTTTTCCTTCCAAATAATAATAATAATAATAATAATAATAATAAAAGTTGACAAGTTTTTATTGATTCTCATTTAAACTCATCACAAACATCACTTTATTATATATATACAAGTCATAATTTGCCACTTGATAGTTGTGAAATTTTGTTTTAACACTAGATTTATTTTATATTTATAATCGAGCATTTTCTTTAATACAAAATAGAAATTCTATTTTAATATAATTTAGATGTATATGTGTGTGAAGTTCTCTTTTGAAAACTTGATCTCTCAGCCTTTTACTTCCACTCCACGAGTACTTTGTACTTGTGGAGCTAAAAAGTAGTAGCTTCACCGTTTTAAAATAACATTGGGAAAGACATTTACATGATAAAAATAACAACCATGTATGTCTATATGTTATGTTTTGATGAATGTTTATATGTTATGTTGGAGCAATGGTTTCAAAACTCAGAATTAAGATGACGGTGTCATGTCTGATAGCCAATGGGAGACGGTTCAGTTAGTAAAGCTAGGACACTTCACCTAAGCCATCTAAGTTCGAGTTTCGCTACCAATAATCCTTTATTAGTGGACATCTATAAAAATTGACTTTAAATCTTAATATAAACGCCTTGCCTAAGGCTGCGCAGGTTAGCTAACCCCATCTTTCATGCACCAAAGATGTCACGTCTGATATAGTGGAGGACGTCGCTAACAGTCACAGGTCCTGGCAGCTGGAAGGGGAAAGCATCTAATGAAGCACACACAAACACAAACACAATATTGTGTGAGAGAGTAATGACTAATGAGTTGTCATTACTACAAGTCGTAGCAAAACGTCCAAGTCATTTACCTTCTTTTTTTTCTTTTGGTTTTTATATGTGGCACCAAATGATTGATTCATTTTCCTGAACGTGTGGTGCTTTCTTTGCACCTCTCGGCGAATTAATTTGTGTTGGTTTTTATTAATTTTCAGAAATCTTTGCCTATAAAGTTACAAAGATTTTATAAATTTGTGTTGGATTTTATTTTTATAATTAGCATATCAGATTTTTTTAGCTTCAAAAGAATTAAATGTTACTAAGATTATGTACTTATAATTGCAATTAAAGGTGTAGTACTTTACCATCACAATGACCCTACAAAGGAATTAAATTACAATAATTTGAGATGAGCCTCGCTTGGCAAGTAGTTTATGAGCATTTTCTCTCGCCAAAGAGGGGTGCTAGAAATAGTAACGTTACTTAAATCCGACGGGACTTAGCTTGGTAAGCTGCATTTGTTTTTATTTTTTGGTTTATAAATAATCTTGCATACTAATCTAGCTTTTTCTTGGTTCAAAATGCCTCTGCTGGGGGAGAGAGCTCTCTTAGCTTTAATTTCACGAGACAATAGTAGGTGTTGCCTTTTTTCATGTTCTTTTGGCACAGAGAAGATTATACAACTAGAAAATTTGTACACCCAAACCAGAGTGGAATGACATGGTGGACATCTTACAGCCAAAAAAGAAAATGGGTTAATTGCATTGACCTTTATTGAGATATTATGAAATAACACTTTCCAAATATTTCAAAAATGACACTTTCAATTAAGGTTTGTGTAAATGCAACAGTTAAGTTTTCACTAACAAATTACCTCAAGGAGGAAAGTGTCCGCAGCTTGAGTAAAAATCTTTTACGAAATGAAATATTCCTTAATTAGGGTAAGACAATTTTGTCACAGTTTTTATTTTTATTTTTTTAATTTTAATTATTGACATGTTAAATGGTAATTAGAAGTTAAAACAATACACTTACAAAAATTGGCTTCAAGACTAATATCATTTTTTTTTTTATAAACAAAATTTAGTTACAAAATTGGTTGTCGCCTTAAATTACAACCTTACTCAATATATTTTTTTGTTAGAGGTGAATTTTGATAAATTTATAATTAGATTATATATTCTTCTTATATTCTCTATGCTTACAAAATTTCTAGAAAATTAAAGATCAATATTTATGTCATCAATAAATTGTTTAAATTGCAAGTTTTTGTAATTTAAAATTATGCATAAAATATTAACTTATAAATCATATAGTAAATAATATCTTATTGAAACAAAATTTGACATGTGTATTAAGAGTGTAAAAAACATATAATTCATTGATTAGATTTTCAAAATATGTAGTAATGTTTAGACTACAACCAATTTTGTAATTAAATTTTGTCATTTTTTTTTATTAATAGTAATTATATATCATTACTTCTTTATTATTAAGCATAACATACCACCTTTAAGTAATGGAAAAGATTGTGAAGAAATTTTTGTCCAAGATTTATTGGTGATGGAAGTGGGAGATAGGGAGTTAATGTTACAATAAGCCAGTTGTATGGGGCTCTAATCTATTAGAGAATATATCTGAATTCACCAACTCACCCACCTAGAGTAAATAAATTTCAATTTTGCTACTGGACTCTGAAAAATTGAAATCAACGACCAAATATGGTGCATTCAAATTTGCCTTGAATGAGACTTATCGGAATTGACAATTATTTATTAATTTTTATAGTCAATAGAGAATATATATATATATATATATATATAGATGGCTTCATTTTCAATGAAAAAATTGAAAGGAAAAAAAAAAGGCGGGCTGATCCATGAACGGTTTAGAGAATCAATGAACAGTTAGATCATGTTCCAAAGGGTTTTCGTTCTATTTTCCCTTTTTTTGGGCTCAAATAATTGACTTGGGGGTCTGTACCTGATTTATTGGTGATGGAAGTAGGAGATAGGGAGTTAATGTTACAATAAGCCAGTTGTATGGGGCTCTAATCTATTAGAGAATATATCTGAATTCACCAACTCACCCACCTAGAGTAAATAAATTTCAATTTTGCACCTGGACTCTGAAAAATTGAAATCAACTGCCAAATATGGTGCATTCAAATTTGCCTTGAATGAGATTTATCGGAATTGACAATTATTTATTAATTTTTATAGTCAATAGAGAATATATATATATATATATATAAATGGCTTCATTTTCAATGAAAAAATTGAAAGGAAAAAAAAAAGGTGGGCTGATCCATGAATAGTTTAAAGAATCAATGAACAGTTAGATCATGTTCCAAAGGGTTTTTGTTCTATTTTCCCTTTTTTTGGGGCTCAAATAATTGACTTGTGGGTCTGTACCTGATTAACCCGAACATGCCGATTGGTTTGGTTTGAGTCTTAAAAAGATTGGTTTATAGAGAATTCAACTCTCACGTTCATATATTTTCAAAAACAGGGTTGTGCGAAGAATTAATACTTTCAAATCATGTCAATGCTCTTGATGGGTTATCTTCTTTAGACAACTTTCTATCACCATGTCTGACGGTCTTCACCCGAAGCAAGATGGACGACCGCTCAATTAACAAGTCATTGTATGAATCTCAGTAAATGAAGACTCTTGGATGAGCCCTACTATACAAGGGCTATCAAATGAGGTCTTAGGGACAGACTTGCTCTTGACGCGATTTGGAAAGGAGCGATTCTCTGCGAGATTCACACCCACGAAACCACGTTCTCCAATCATGGGTTCAAATCCCTAGAATTAAGCCCTACTTAAATGCCATAACTCCATCATGCCATGACAACAACAAAGGATAATGGGAGAGAATCAGGTAGAAAATGGCCATGTATATTCTAGACTAGGCAAATTGATTAGGATGGGTTGGGTTAATTGGGTTATGAATTATGAATGATATCGGGTTCGGGTTTATCAAAAGTTATGGGTTATAACGAGATTAGGTCGAAAACAAGTTTTCCTAAATAGGTTGTGAGCAGGTTGAGTCAGTTGGGTTACAAGTGGACTCGTATTCTTTAACATGAAGAAAAATAAATAATAATAATTGTAAGGACTAGATTTGAACGTGTAGCCCACGACGTGAATGGTCTTAGGCCCAAAAGCCCAAAACAATAATTTTATAGAGAATTGATTGGAAAATTGGATTTTAATTTATCAAACAAACATTAAAATAGATTCAGATGATAAAAGAATGGAGAGAAAAAGGCTTGTATTGAAGAAATTTCATTATCGGCAAGATCCGAGGAGGTCTGTTCTTATATGTTAATATCAAGTGTGATTACAAATTTGGTTCCTCAATGCTACTGTCTTTTTCCCTTTAATTCTCGATCCCCTAATCTTGTTGCCACCTTCTTCATGTATACCCCCTTCCTTTTCATTTCCACCTTCCACGTGCATGCTAGATGGTTGGTCTGGATGCTTGTCTTATCATCACCTTCCATAAGTCTTCATGTAGTAGCTGTAAGGCTGAAATCTACTGTTCATGTATCACCTCCAAATTAATACGGCGAGGGTGTTAGCTGCAGTGTATTTAATACGGAGGTAGCAGCTTTTTCTTTAGATATTTTAGGGCATTACCCTGTTTATTACTCTTACAATGCTTATCAACACCGATGAGACTTCTTGTAATATCATCCTGAGTGACAGACAACCTTTTTGGACCTCGGCATTAGTTAGCCGAGGATGAATTTATCCTCGACCTACTCCTTGAGCCATTATGGTCAAAATTGACTTCTATTCACTAACACAACCTTGTCTAACAAAAGTTTCTTTCCCTCAGACAACCCTTTGTCCTCGGATTGGACCACAGACTTGTAATATGAACAAACGATGGGCTCCCGGACCCAATATCCCTACAATAATAATAATAATAACAACAATAAACATGATTATGTTTTCTTTTGTCTTCATTTCAATACAAATTAAAAATTACTCAAAAAAATAAAATTTAAATAATACACAATTTTTTTTTAATTATATACAATCTATAGTTTACTGATGATATCATGAAAGATTAATAAATAAATAAATATTATAGAATATAATTTTTCTTTAGGTATAGTATATCATTATCGTAAATATTAAATGTGTGTGTATAATTGTGAAAAATGAATATGTTGTAATGTCTTATAGAATGTGATATGAGGAAACAAAAATTGCTTTTAATAAATAGGTTGAGTACGGGTTGACCCGACCTATAGTTAAGCGGGTCAAGTACAGGTAGACCCATTTTTTTAGTTTGGTTTCAAAATTCTCGAGACGGGTTTAATTATTTTCTTCGGGTTATTTGGTCTAGAACAGATTTTTCTAAATCTAATATAATCCTAATTAGGGGTGTCCATGGGTTGAAACCGTTAGATTTGGTGTCCACTCATCATTGGATTCAACCACGTCGGGTGAAAGAATCGAAAAACTATTGTCAACCACTGCTTTAGTTGAAATCAATTGCCACGGTGGAGTGGAGATCTCACCAAATTTTGCAAAAATTTGCAGCAATAGAGGATGGCAATCAAACAGGTTGAATTTATCAAAGCCTTAAAAGGGGAACCCACCACTCAAATTGAAATCCTATCATCAATGACCCGCCATAGACCAATTTAACACTTGAATTTGGTGGTTTATGTTATGATCATAGTGTCCCACATGGATTAAGTATAAACTTAACCATGTGTTTATAAGCTCTTAAGCACCCTTCCCTTACAAACCGGTTGTCAAGGGTGAGTTCTACTCATGGGTTCCTACCATTTGATATCAGAACCAATTACAACGTCTAGTTGTAGGCGAGTCTTGGAATGGGCAACCTAGAGGCTAGATTAAAATGGCTTACTAAGTCATTGAATAACTGATAGGTGAGTGGAGCCGCCAAAAAGAGAAAGGGCTACTATCAGGTTAGTGTTGATAGAGTGGCCGCCATGGACATCAGTTATGAAGCGTGGTGGTATGTTATAAATCACCAACCATTTCTATTAAAAGGTCTGAGGGAACACAATATAGTTGCATTTTACTGACACTTCTATTAATTGTGAGTTATAGTTTAGCCATCGAGTAAAGATAGGGACACACCCATTGTCGCACTATGTTTATGTATCAACTATTGATTGGACTTCAGTATCTTCAAGTATATATGGTGGGCCCATGTGAAAGTGTTGAAATTCAATCAAGAGTTAACACATAAGCAAGATGTGGATTTGTGTGTATCTCTCGCATTACTCTTAGCTATCAAAGGGGTTTTGGCCAACACACACCAATGATCTTTGGCAAAAATGTTTACTCTTTTTCGCAAGTTTTCCAAGTTCAAAGTAGATCAAGTAGTTAGTTGATGGGTCTTTTGATCGGAATGTTTTTATTTAGTATTGTTTATAATATATCTTGTATTTGAGAAATATATTAGGTAGTTCAGGAGTATATTTCCTCTCTCTCATATGGGAGGCCTCATGGTGAATATGGCCCATCTTTATATGAGAGGAAGAAAGTATACTTTCGAAATACCTAATAATAACCATTGTACTAAAAAGGACATACTTTTATTTATTGCTCTAGACAACTTGCACACCAAGTACAACTATAAATACAGAATATTAAACATTTTTCCAAAGAGGGGGACAATCCATTATCATAGCCATTGCTACATTCGAAGACACATGAGTCCGGAAGGTAAGAGCTGATGAGAAGATCAGAGAAGCAAAGCTCTCCCATATTGAAATCCATCATAAAATCCGATGATTGAATTATTTCTGATCCGTTAGCAAAAGACGATAATCCATGGTACATATCAAATTCCAAGGACTTATTATTAAATGTATGGTCACAGTCCACGGATAGCCATGAATCTTTGGTGTCAAAATGATAATTTTGTCACAGTTTTTTTTTTTTTTGGTGGATTATTGATGTGATAAATGGTGATCAGAAGTTAAAACAATACACTTTTCAAAAATTGGCTTCAGGACAAACATAAGATTTTTTTATAAATAAAATTTAGTTACAAAATTAGTTATCGCCTTAAATTTCAAACTTACTCAATATATTTTTTTATTGAAGGTAAATTTTGACAAATATACAATTAGATTACATCTTTTTCTTATATCCTCTTTGCTTACAAAATTTTTAGAAAATTAAAGATCAATATCTATGTCATCAATAATTTGTTTGAATTGAAAGTTTTTGTAATTTAAAATTATGCATAAAATATAATCTTATAAATCATATAGTAAATAATATCCGATTGAAATAAAATTTGACATGTGTATTAAGAATGTAAAGAACGTATAATTTATTAGTTGAATTTTCAAAAGAGTCATGTTAACAAGTGCTGTAGGACATTGGTTACCAATCTAATTAAAGAAAGTTTTTATGGGAAAAGAAAAAAAGAGCAATTAATGTTTTGACAACTTTTTTCATTTTTCATAAAAGTGATATCAAAACTTTCTTAAAATGGATTCTTAACCAATGCCTCAAAGGCACTCGTTAACATTTCTCCTTTCAAAATATGTAGTAATGTTTATTTTATTGAGTAAGGTTGTAGTCTTAAACTACAACCAATTTTATAACTAAATTTTGTCATTTTTTATTAATAATCCCTCCATCCCAATTTTTTTATCCTGTTTGAAAAGTCAAACTTTTTAAGGGAACATCATTTATTATCTTGTCTATCTTTTTAAAATGTATAAGTTTCCAAAACTACCCTTAAAAAAATTTATTAAAAAATTGAATTAGTAAATTAATAGGGTTATAATAGGAACATTAGTAAATTAATGACTTTTATTTTTAGAAACAGGACAATATTTTGGGACATCTCAAAATGGAATAAAGAACAAAAAAAATGAGACGGAGGGAGTAGTAATTACAGTATATCATCTTATTTCTTTATTATTAAGCACAACATGCCACCTTAATTAGAAGTAATGGAAAATATTGTGAAGAAATTTATGTCCAAGATTTATTGGTGATGGAAGTAGGCGACAGGGAGTCGATGTTACAATAAGCCAGTTGTAAGCGGCTCTAATCTATTAGAGAATATATCTTAATTCACCAACTCACCCACCTAGAGTAAGTAAATTTCAATTTTGCTCCTGGACTCTGAAAACTTGAAATCAACTGCCAAATATGATGCATTTAAATTTGCCTTGAATGAGACTTATCGGAATTGACAATTATTTATTTAGTTTTATAGTCAATAGAAATAAATATAAATATAAAGAAATTAATTTTGACTAATGTATATTAATTATGCCTCATAGCTGCTACAGCAAATGATAGTGGGAAGCCCAAAGTACACAACACATAATCAAAAAAATTGCCAAATGACAACCTAATGCAATTCCTTGTTTCTTTCCATCGTGTTTCTTTATATTAGGTTTAACTCATATTATTTTATACAAAATGATATAGGCCTTTGTGGGCCAAATAATCTTTATTGGATCAAAAGAGTCTTGGATCCAATATGTCTTAATCTGCCAAAGTTATTCTGCGGGAGATCTTTTTTCGGTAGACAATCTGCATTCTGGTATAGGTTACTTTCCATTGTATTTTTCCCTCAGCCCAGATGTAAGTCTAGGTTTTTATTTATTTTATTTTGTTTTTTGGGCCTTTCTGTTCTTCAGTCTTCTTGGTGGGTCTTGGGCCTTACTTTCTATTGGGCTTAAATTCTCTACTCCATAAGGCCTAAATTCATTGAGTCTTCGGCTTTACTTCTTGACCCAAAATGTTTGCAATTTTGAGCATCAACAGGTTATAATTACTCATTATCAATATCAGTTACTTTTAATTTTATATGCTCATATTCATTTTAAGGTCATTTCTTAACCAAAGAAAATCAACCTTCCATATTTCCTGATTAAAATCCTCCATTTATAATCTTGAAAATGACATTTTGCCTATGAGGTCCTAATTTGATATGAATTTTGAAAATTTTCTGGACCATGTTTACCTTTTGCCGTTAGGTTTGTGAAATGACAATTCTGGTCTTTTGGGGATTTTAATATATATATATATATATATATATATATTTTAATTATATACAATCTATAGTTTACTGATGATATCATAAAAGATTAATAAATAAATAAATATTATAGAATATAATTTTTCTTTAGGTATAGTATATCATTACCGTAAATATTAAATGTGTGTGTATAATTGTGAAAAATGAATATGTTGTAATGTCTTATAGAATGTGATATGAGGAAACAAAAATTGCTTTTAATAAATAGGTTGAGCACGGGTTGACCCGACCTATAGTTAAGCGGGTCAAGTACAGGTAGACCCATTTTTTTAGTTTGGTTTCAAAATTCTCGAGACGGGTTTAATTATTTTCTTCGGGTTATTTGGTCTAGAACAGATTTTTCTAAATCTAATATAATCCTAATTAGGGGTGTCCATGGGTTGAAACCGTTAGATTTGGTGTCCACTCGTCATTGGATTCAACCACGTCGGGTGAAAGAATCGAAAAACTATTGTCAACCACTGCTTTAGTTGAAATCAATCGCCACGGTGGAGTGGAGATCTCACCAAATTTTGTAAAAATTTGCAGCAATAAAGGAAGGCAATCAAATAGGTTGAATTTATCAAAGCCTTAAAAGGGGAACCCACCACTCAAATTGAAATCCTATCATCAATGACCCGCCATAGACCAATTTAACACTTGAATTTGGTGGTTTATGTTATGATCATAGTGTCTCACATGGATTAAGTATAAGCTTAACCATGTGTTTATAAGCTCTTAAGCACCCTTCCCTTGCAAACCGGTTTTCAAGGGTGGGTTCTACTCATGGGTTCCTACCATTTGATATTAGAACCAACTACAACGTCTAGTAATTAGACATAGCTCATTGAGTATGAGTCAAATAAGTTACGGCTTTGTAGGCGAGTCTTGGAAGGGGCAACCTAGAGGCTAGATTAAAATGGCTTACTAAGTCATTGAATAACTGATAGGTGAGTGGAGCCGTCAAAAAGAGAAAGGGCTACTATCAGGTTAGTGTTGATAGAATGGCCGCCGTGGACATCGGTTATGAAGCGTGGTGGTATGTTATAAATCACCAACCATTTCTATTAAAAGGTCTGAGGGAACACAATATAGTTGCATTTTACTGACACTTCTATTAATTGTGAGTTATAGTTTAGCCATCGAGTAAAGATAGGGACACACCCATTGTCGCACTATGTTTATGTATCAACTATTGATTGGACTTCAGTATCTTCAAGTATATATGGTGGGCCCATGTGAAAGTGTTGAAATTCAATCAAGAGTTGACACATAAGCAAGATGTGGATTTGTGTGTATCTCTCGCATTACTCTTAGCTATCAAAGGGGTTTTGGCCAACACACACCAATGATCTTTGGCAAAAATGTTTACTCTTTTTCGCAAGTCTTCCAAGTTCAAAGTAGATCAAGTAGTTAGTTGATGGGTCTTTTGATCGGAATGTTTTTATTTAGTATTGTTTATAATATATCTTGTATTTGAGAAATATATTAGGTAGTTCGGGAGTATATTTCCTCCCTCTCATATGAGGGGCCTCATGGTGAATATGGTCCATCCTTATATGAGAAGAAGAAAGTATACTTTTGAAATACCCAATAATAACCATTGTACTAAAAAGGACATACTTTTATTTACTGCTCTAGACAACTTGCACACCAAGTACAACTATAAATACAGAATATTAAACATTTTTCCAAAGAGGGGGACAATCCATTATCATAGCCATTGCTACATTCGAAGACACATGAGTCCGGAAGGTAAGAGCTGATGAGAAGATCAGAGAAGCAAAGCTCTCCCATATTGAAATCCATCATAAAATCCGATGATTGAATTATTTCTGATCCGTTAGCAAAAGACGATAATCCATGGTACATATCAAATTCCAAGGACTTATTATTAAATGTATGGTCATAGTCCACGGATAGCCATGAATCTTTGGTGTCAAAATGATAATTTTGTCACAGTTTTTTTTTTTTTTTTGGTGGATTATTGATGTGATAAATGGTGATTAGAAGTTAAAACAATACACTTTTCAAAAATTGGCTTCAGGACCAACATAAGATTTTTTTATAAATAAAATTTAGTTACAAAATTGGTTATCGCCTTAAATTTCAATCTTACTCAATATATTTTTTTATTAAAGGTAAATTTTGACAAATCTATAATTAGATTACATATTTTTCTTATATCCTCTTTGCTTACAAAATTTTTAGAAAATTAAAGATTAATATCTATGTCATCAATAAATTGATTGAATTGAAAGTTTTTGTAATTTAAAATTATGTATAAAATATAATCTTATAGATCATATAGTAAATAATATCCGATTAAAATAAAATTTGACATATGTATTAAGAATGTAAAGAACGTATAATTTATTGGTTGAATTTTCAAAAAGGTCATGTTAACAAGTGCCGTAGGGCATTGGTTAACAATCTAATTAAAAAAAGTTTTTATGGGAAAAGAAAAAAAAACAATTAATGTTTTGACAGCTTTTTTCATTTTTCATAAAAGTGATATCAAAACTTTCTTAAAATGGATTCTTAACCAATGCCCCAACAGCACTCGTTAACATTTCCCTTTTCAAAATATGTAGTAATGTTTATTTTATTGAGTAAGGTTGTAGTCTTAAACTACAACCAATTTTATAATTAAATTTTGTCATTTTTTATTAATAGTAATTACAGTATATCATCTTATTTCTTTATTATTAAGCACAACATGCCACCTTAATTAGAAGTAATGGAAAAGATTGTGAAGAAATTTATGTCCAAGATTTATTGGTGATGGAAGTAGGCGACAGGGAGTCGATGTTACAATAAGCCAGTTCTAAGCGGCTCTAATCTATTAGAGAATATATCTTAATTCACCAACTCACCCACCTAGAGTAAATAAATTTCAATTTTGCTCCTGGACTCTGAAAACTTGAAATCAACTGCCAAATATGATGCATCTAAATTTGCCTTGAATGAGACTTATCGGAATTGACAATTATTTATTTAGTTTTATAGTCAATAGAAATAAATATAAATATAAAGAAATTAATTTTGACTAATGTATATTAATTATGCCTCATAGCTGCTACAACAAATGATAGTGGGAAGCCCAAAGCACACAACACATAATCAAAAAAATTGCCAAATGACAACCTAATGCAATTCCTTGTTTCTTTCCATCGTGTTTCTTCATATTAGGTTTAACTCATATTATTTTATACAAAATGATATAGGCCTTTGTGGGGCAAATAATCTTTATTGGATCAAAAGAGTCTTGGATCCAATATGTCTTAATCTGCCAAAGTTATTTTGCGGGAGATCTTTATTCTATAGACAATCTGTATTGTGGTATAGGTCACTTTCCATTGTATTTTTCCTTCTGCCTAGATGTAAGTCTAGGTTTTTATTTATTTTATTTTGTTTTCTGGGCCTTTCTTGTTCTTCAGTCTTCTTGGTGGGTCTTGGGCCTTACTTTCTATTGGGCTTAAATTCTCTACTCCATAAGGCCTAAATTCATTGAGTCTTCGGCTTTACTTCTTGACCCAAAATGTTTGCAATTTTGAGCATCAACAGGTTATAATTACTCATTATCAATATCAGTTACTTTTAATTTTATATGCTCGTATTCATTTTAAGGTCATTTCTTAACCAAAGAAAATCAACCTTCCATATTTCCTGATTAAAATCCTCCATTTATAATCTTGAAAATGACATTTTGCCTATGAGGTCCTAATTTGATATGAATTTTGAAAATTTTCTGGACCATGTTTACCTTTTGCCGTTAGGTTTGTGAAATGACAATTTTGGTCTTTTGGGGATTTTAATATATATATATATATATATATGACTTTTTATGTTATACAATTCCACAAGAGATGGCTTCATTTTCAATGAAAAATTTGAAAGGAAAAAAAAGGCTGGTTGATCCATGAATAGTTTAGAGAATCAACGAACAGTTAGATCATGTTCCAAAGCGTTTTTGTTCTATTTCCCCTTTTTTTAGGGCTCAAATAATTGACTTAGTGGTCTGTACCTGATTATCCCGAACATATCGATTGGTTTGGTCTAAGTCTTAAAATGATTGGTTTATAGAGAATTCAACTCTCATGTTAATATATTTTCAAAAACAGAAAGAATTAATACTTTCAAATCATGTCAATACTCCTTGATGGGTTATCTTCTTTAGACAACTTTCCATCACAGAGTCTGACAATCTTCACTCGAAGCAAGATGGACGATAGCTCAATTAACAAGTCATCGTATGAATCTCAGTAAACGAAGACTCTTGGATGAGCCCTACTAGACAAGGGCTATTAAACGAGGTCTTTGGGATAGACTTCTCTCGATGTGATTTGGAAAGGAGTGATTCTCTGTGAGATTCACCCCCACTAAACCACATTCTCCAATCATGAGTCCAAATCCCTAGAATTAAGCCCTACTTAAATGCCACCACTCCCATCATGCCATGACAAAGGATAATGGGAGAGAATTGAGTAGAAAATGGCCATATACATTCTAGACTAGGAAAATTGGTTAGGATGGGTTAGGTTCATTGGGTTATGAATTATGAATGATATCGGGTTTGGGTTTATCGAGTTATGGGTTATAACGAGATCAGGTCAAAACAAGTTTTCTTAAAGAGGTTGTGAACATGTTGGGTCAATTGGATTACAAGTGGACCTGTATTCTTTAACATGAAGAAAAATAAATAATAATAATAATAATAATAATAATAACAACAACAACATGATTATGTTGTCTTATGTCTTCATTTCTATAAAGTTGTATTTTATAACTATTTTGTGTTGGTTTTAATTTTGTGCCAAATTTGATTGTAATTTTTTCAATTATTTTTTCTTGTATGTATGTGGGTTTCAATTTTAAGGGATGAGTGTGAAGACTCAAGCTTAAAAGGATAAACAAGTGGATTTCGCGAGTGTCTTGCGAGAAGCTTACTCGCGAAAAAGCCACGCGTAGAGCACATGACTGGAAGATGAAGAGTCATGCCAGCTTAGAGGTTTTCACAAGTGTCTCGCAGAAAAGGCCATCTCGCGAAGTACTCGTGAAACTTTCTATTTGGCAAAAAGTTATGTTTGCTTTATCAAGTCTTTACCCACATTATATATACCCTCATTACCTACAAATTGAAAAAATGAGTGTTTTTCAGAGAGAAAATCCTAAAAAATACACTTGAGAGTTAGAGATTGTTGTACCCACAATCATCTACACATTTTCTTGTGGTTTTCCTCAACTCTTACCTCTCCATTTCCATATCTTTGAGAGGTTGATAGCTCAAACACTTACCATACCCATTCAGAGTGAAGAGTGAGAATTTGGTGCTGCTGGGAAGCTTTGGAATGAGCCATTCATTGGCGAATGCAATTGGGTTGAATTGCGAAATCCGGAAAGCTAGAGAAGACGAGGTTTTGAGAAGTCAGTTGGTAGCAAGAGCTTGAAGGGTTGAAGTACACTGGGTAGACTAGGTTTGGAGGGTCTTTTATTATTCGTGTACTCTAACTTTATTCTCTAGTGGATCAATTTCAACTTGGAGGGTCACGGAGAGGTTTTTCATTGAGTTCTTCGGTTTCCTTTTCGATAACACATCTCGGTGTTATCTTGTATTTGCATCTCTCTTCCCTACTCTTTATGCTTTCCTTTTATTGTTGATAATTGATGAATATGGCTTAGGGTAGTGATATCGGTTATTTGCGCTCATTTACTCTTGTTCCGCTTTTAGTATAAGTTAGAGTAAAAGTTATCTAGTCGTAATTTTTTAATTGGATTTGGGGGTTTGAACAAGCTCTTGTGTTTTTATACAAATCCGAACTTTCAATTTCAATACAAATAAGATAGCAAATTACAAATTACTCAAAAAATAAAATTTAAATAAAACACAATTTTTTAATTATACACAATCTATAGTTTACTGATGATTATCATAAAAGATTAGTAAATAAATACATATTATAGAACATAATTTTTCTTTAGGTATAGTATATCATTACCATAAATACTAAATGTGTTGTATAATTGTAAAAATGAATATGTTGTACTCTCTTATAGAATTTGAAATGAGGAAACAAAAATTGATTTTAATAAATAGGTTGGGTGCGGGTTGACTTGACTTGTAGTTAAGCGGGTCAAGTATAGGTAGACCCATTTTTTAATTTGGTTTCAAAATTCTTGAGACAGATTTAGTATTTTTCTTCGGGTTATTTGGTCTAGAACATATTTTTTTTAAATCTAATATAATCCTAATTAAGGGTGTCTACGGGTTGAAACTGATAGATTTGGTGTCCACTTGTCACTAGATTCAACCATGTTGGGTGGAAAAATTGAAGACCTATCGTCAACCACTGCTTTAGTCGAAATCAACCACCACGGTGGAGTGGAGATCTCACCAAATTTTGCGAAAATCCGCAGCGATAGAGGAAGGCAATCAGATAGGTCGAATTTGTTGAAGTCTTAAAAGGTAAACCCACCACTCAAATTGAAATCATTAGTTCCTATTATCAATGACCTGCCATAGACCAATTTAACACTTGAATTTGGTGGTTTTATGTTATGATCATAGTGTCCCATATGGAATAAGTGTAAGCTTAATCATGTGTTTATAAGATCTTAAGCACCCTCCCCTTACAAGCCGGTTTTCAAGGGTGAGTTCTACCAATGGGTTCCTATCATTTAGTATCAAAGCCAACCACAACATCTAGTAATCAGACATAGCTCATTGAGTATGGGGTCAAATAAGTTGTGGCTTTATGGTTGGGTCTCAGAAGGGGCGACCTAGAGGCTAGATTAAAATGGCGTACTAAGTCATTGAATAACTGATAGGTGAGTAGAGCCACCAAAAATAGAAAGGGTTACTATCGGGTCAGTGTTGATAGAGTGGCCATTGTGGATATTGGCTGCGAAGCATGGTGGTATGTTATGATCCAAGTGTTCCACATAAATTAAGTGTAGACTTAGCCATGTGTTTATAAACTCTTGGACACCTTCCTCTTGCAAGCCAGTTTTCAATGGTGAGTTCTATCCATGGATTTCTAACATTTTAGGTCAATCAAATTTGTCGACTATAGCTATGGTTATGGTTAGGATAACCCTAATAGTTCCTATATAAATCACCAACCATCTCCTTTAAAAGGTCTCAGGGAACATACTATAGTTGTATTTTACTTACACTCCTATTGATTGTGAGTTATAGTTAAGCTATCGAGTAAAGATAGGGACACACCCATTATCGCACTATGTTTGTGTATCAACTATTGATTGGACTTCAGCATCTTCAAGTACATGTGGTGGGCCTATGTAAAAGTATTGAAATTCAATCAAGAGTTGACACATAAGCAAGGTGTGGATTTGGGTGCATCTCTTGCATTACTCTTAGCTATCAAAGAGGTTTTGGCCAACACACACCAATGCTCTCTGGCAAAAGTGTTTACTATTTTTCGCAAGTCTTCCAAGTTCAAAGTAGATCAAGTTGTCTGTTGACGGGTCTTTTGATCGGAATGTTGTTATTTAGTATTGTTTAATATACATTTTGTATTAGGAAAATTTATTAGGTAGTCTAGGAGTATACTCCCTCCCCCTTACATGGGAGTGAGTCTCATGTTGAGTGGGACTCACCCCTATGTAAGAGGGAGGGAGTCTACCCCTGGAGAACCCATAATAACCTATGTATTTTTTTTTTATAAACTAATAGCTTATATATTAGCATGATAAAGAAAGGACAAACTTTTATTTATTGCTCTACAAAACTTACACACCAAGTATAACTATAAAAATTCATTCTCAAAAAAAAAAAAAAGTACAACTATAAATACATTGTTTATTTAAAAAGCCCGCTAACATCAACAAATGGAAATAAAGCACTAATAAAATTTTCAATAAACATACCAAATTAACATAAAATCTTACGAGGTAATAAACAGTAAAAGACCAAGGTTTCATTGTCATATTAAGATGAGTTAATTTCTACTCAATTATCCTACCTGCTATTCCACTTCAGAGTCAAGAGAGGAAGCTAATGGATGTAGACTGCTGGGAGGAGTCACCTTGGGTTGAACACAATTACTGAATGAAGGTCCAGTCACACAGCATTTCACTGGAGAATATTGAACATTTTTCCAAAGAGGGGGACAATCCATTATCATAGCCATTGCTACATTCGAAGACACATGAGTCTGGAAGGTAAGAGCTGATGAGAAGATCAGAGAAGCAAAGCTCTCCCATATTGAAATCCATCATAAAATCCGATGATTGGATATTTTCTGATCCGTTAGCAAAAGACGACAATCCATGGTACATATCAAATTCCAAGGACTTATTATTACATGTATGGTCACAGTCCTCGGATAGCCATGAATCTTTGGTGTCAAAATGATAATTTTTTTTGTTAATTGCGTCGTTGGTCCGGACCACCTGCAAATTAATCTTGGATTTGTCCTCGGTGGAGTGGCCTGAAGGAGTTGGAGTAGCACTTTTGTTGTCATGAACTTTTCTGGCCAGATTTGAGTTCCAATAGTTCTTTATTTCATTGTCTGTTCGGCCTGGAAGCCTCCCAGCTATTAGAGACCATCTACAAATTAGAATAAACAGATCAAATGTCTGTGTCTTATCATCAAATTATATATGGTGTTCTCTTTTTCTAAAAGTATAAGGGTTGGGGGAATTTGACCTCTGGAAATTAATGTCGATCCATCTGAACGAAAGCTATATAAGCAAATTAACACTCTTAATTAGAACTAATTAAAGCTCACAAAAAGATAAGAATTATGTCTGGAAATATGTAGGTTCCAGTAAAACATGTATCTAAGGAACAATTCTTCTACAACTGCAACTTTAATTTGTTACAAGTTGAAGTAGTCGACGGTCAGCAGTGGACTATCATTTTCAGTAATGGCAGAACTAAGAATTTTGGTTTTGGTTTGCCCGCGGTGGCAAACTATAATTTTCAAATTTTAGCTAGGGGGTCAAATTTGTATTGTTACATACACAAAAATTCAATAACTTAAAAATATATTTGGGGAACATCTCAAGCCACTGATTTTCACATTATTCTACTATTGTTCTCCACCAGTCACCACGACCACTTTACACACACACAAACATATATAAACCATCCACGACATGAGGTGAGAATATTGGAGAAGATGACACGTCTAAAGCTATCCATAATGATTTTTTAAACGATTTCAGGGGTAGCGGATCGGAGAAGAAAGAAAACCTGTTTCCCAGGAGCTTGTGAAGCCTAATGATGAGTTCTTCTTCATCCGGTGATATGTTACCTCTCTTAATGTCTGGTCTAAGATAATTCAACCAGCGAAGCCTGCAGCTCTTCCCACATCTTTTCAAACCTGCACGCAGACCAATTGAATCTAGCTCTGTACGGACGTACGTACCAATATTCTAAATTCTAAGCTAGCTCTCCCTTCCTTAATTTATTAAAGGAAACAGAAAGAAAAGCACTCTTATTAGCTACTATATATGTATATATATCTTACCTGCTCTTTTTGGAAGTTTTCCCCATTGTCCTTCACCATGGATTCTAACGTATTCTGTGAGAATTTTGTCTTCTTGAGCCGTCCAAGCACCTTTGTTCAAGCCCTCCTTGGAACAACAGGGGCTTCTTCCCATTAAAACTGTCCAAACTCTCTCTCTCTCTCTCTCTCTCTCTCTCTGGTTGTGATTGTGGTTGTGAGTACAATGTGTAGGTCACTGATAATTATATATATTAATGCTAAGGGATACATATTTCATTTATTTATTATGGTATATATTTGGACCACATGCCTCAATGTTGTGGTCCTATATGTATCTGTGAAATCAACGTAATCATCATGAACATTATTCATTTATTAGTCAAATGGATAATATAGATGGGAGATAGGATTATATATTTTAGATGATAAATAATATTTATTTGTATAATAGGTGTAGTTGCGTGTGTGCGTTTACTAAGTAGCAGCAGTAGCCATCAACTCTCAAAGAGTCAATTTTTTGGCGCTTAAAATTTTTTTTTTTTGGATGCAAATGTGCAACTCTTTAGCCTTTATTATTATATAGATGATGGCCCTGTAAAGCTTTTCTATTTCATAAAGGTAAAAGTATCAAAATAATTATTGAACTCTGTATAGCCACTCTACTTCTCAACCTTCAATAATAATTGTGTCTTCTCCCAACGACCTTTCTATGTAGCTATTGAATGTTTGTTGAAGCACCCAGCCGCCCCACTTGGCATCTCTCTCTCTCTCTCTCTCTCTCTCTCTCTCATTGGTTAATATTTGTTATTTTAAGGGTGTGTTTTTTTTTTTTTTTTGGTGGAAGAGACGATAATATAAAGCTAAGAAGGAGCAGCAAAAACCGGACACAGTCTGTTAAAACACAGACCATTGCTGTCCTGATCCAAAAAAACAAAAACGTCCACAGGCGGACTTTCATAAATTCTAAAGTCTAAGTCTTGATTTGCACCTAACCTTGCAAGAGCATCTGCACACTGATTCGACTGGAGGTAGCAGTGATTAAATTGCACGTGTTGAAACTTGGTAATGAGCATCCTGCAGTCATCCAAAATGGGGGAAAACACATCATTAACATACCCCATTTTACAAAATATCTCCACAATGGCTTTAGCATCCATTTCAACAATAAGAGAGGGAAAATTTAGATTACTACACAGCAATAATCCATCCCTTAATCCCCAAAGTTCAGCCACAAAACAATTCGTGGTAAGGGTGTGTTTAGATACCTCTTATTTTGTTGAAAGTACGATAAATAAAGGTAAAAGTTAGTTGAAATAATACAGTGAGACCTATAAATAGTGTCAAAAAATATAGTAAGGCCCATAAATAGTAGTAAAAATAAACCGAATAGTAAAACAATTTTAATTTTTAATCTTAACCCAAACACATACTAACTTTAAGTGCCAATGGTGTACCTTACTTTTTATTTTAATCTTTTTTAGGTGTTTCCATAATAGAAGGTACTCAGTAGTCCAGACAAATAATAACCAAAGTCATGAAAGCAATGTTTACTAAAATGATAAAGTTTATCTACAAAATTAATTGTAGTATAAGGTTACAACTTTACTCAATAAAATAAATATTACTGCATATTTTAAAAATCTAACCATTGAGTTACATGTTCTTTACATTCTCAATACATATGTAAACTTTTGTATTAATTGGATGTTATTTACTATATAATCTACAACCTTATATTTTATACATAATTTTAAACTACAAAAACATGCAATTTAAACAATTTATTGATGATATAGCTACTGATATTTGATTTTTTAGAAATTTTGCAAGTATGAGGGATATAAGAAAAAGAAGTAATCAAACGGTGGATTTGTCAACATTCATATCCAATAAAAAGATATTAAGATTATAGTCTTATGTTATAACCAATTTTGTAACTAAATTTTATTCTTATTAAAAAACAAAAAGTCTTGAAAGCAATGTCACTAACAAATTAACAGGTGGTTCTATGGCCCATCATCCAATTTTCCTAACCATGTCTCCTCCTCTCCCCCCAAATGAAATTTTCAATCATCTCGTTGGAGTACGGCGAGCAACTGTAGTTCTTAAATCCAATAACGTAATATCATTTATTTAAATAAAATAAAAAGCCATAAAATCTCCCTGAATTTTTGGTTTAAATCAAATCACTAATTTGAAAATAAAAATGCCTAAATTTTAAGAAATATCCAAATTAGTCGTTTCAACATTCTAGACAGACAAAAAGCATGTCATGCATTGTCAATGGCAAAACTTCTATGTTTAATAGTATAAAATTGAAAATTACGGTAAGACTTTACTTACCAGTTATTGAAGGCCTATTTTTGTCATTTGCCAGCCCATACTCTAGTTGTAAGGCTTGGACTCTTCAAGGCCATAATAAAGCTATGGATGTGTTAGGGTCATATTTTCTATGTATTGGCTTATCCTTTGACAAAATGTACTTCACTTGTAATTGGATAAATCTAAGTTGGGTTTAATGTATCAAAATGTTGCATAGACATAACAAGTGGTATCATTAAAGACATGAAGATTGAACCAAGAAACAAGTGAAGAATAGCTCGACATTAGTCACAACACAAGCTCAACACTAGCATCTATTGAGACTTAGTGAAGAATTCTCGACACTATGCTCGACACCTCTTGATCTATTGAGCTCTACGATTTTAGAATTCTTATATCTGAATTTCGGCCTATAATGACTTGAATTGCTAGGATTTCATTCACTAAACCTCTAGACCATATAAAAGCTGATGATGCCATAAAACACCACCTTGAAAATGTCCATATGGCTCGTCTACGGAAGAAGAAAGATGGCACAGCCAAGATTGCCGCGTCCGTCCTTTGGGACGGACGAACAAGGTCTCGTCCGTCCCAAAGGACGGACGAGGAAGGCATGGCCATGCTAAGGCACGTCCACCCCTAATTAAGGATGGACGAGCCAAGCATTCGTGACTTAACCAATAAATCAAAACCTCCATCACTCGCAGTGAGACACCGGTTTAGGTGAAGCAACATCTACGGAAGTTATGGAAGTTACCTCCGATTTTGGTGAACTCCTTGACAATAGGAACGGTTATCAGAGAAAATAACTGTTCCATACACTATATAAACACAATTCTGCGTAGAGGTAAAGGATTCTGACTTTTTCATTTGAGAGGAAGGAGAAAACACTTAGATATTTTTTCCTCTATTCCAGCCTTCTAACTTCATCATCGGAGGGTCATAGACCGGCCTCCACCAGTCTTTACTCTGATTGAGTTTGGTTTTACAGGATTCAACTCTCAAGATTATTGAAGTCTGAAGATTTTCAACCCACTGATTTTCTTGAGTTATCAGTTGGCGCCGTCTGTGGGGAACGTATTTGTCGCTCTTGAACTTGTTTAGTTCTGCGATTTTCTTTCTCACGTGAAAGGGTTTGAAATGGTTCGGAGTAGATCAACAGCAACTAGCCCAGGCCCTCAACAGAGTAGGGACGCATCAAGTAATCCTCATCGCGACCGACAATGTGCACCCAATATGTAGGCCCTGTCTGTCCAACATATGCAATCTATGGCGGCTGCGATGGCGGAGTTAACTCGCCAGAATCAGGATTTACGGAGAGAAGTTAACTTAAGAAGGCAGATGCGTCAAGAGCAGGAAGAAGAAGGGCAAACTCAGGGTCAAGAGGGCAGAGAGAACTTTCAGCATGGGAGTCCATCAAGAGATACCACTTCGAGAAGGGCATCCGACTTGAAGAAAGAGATGGATCAGATGAAGAAGGCCATGGACGAAATGAAGGAGAATATGAGGAGGGCAAGCCCAGTAGAAGATTTGGTTCATAGAACTGATTCTCCCTTTACGGCCTCCATCAATGGCCATCCCCTACCACCGAAATTCAAAATGCCTTCTTTAGATTCGTACGATGGGAATCGAGACCCTTTTGATCACATTGCCACCTTCAAGACCACTATGCATCTTCAAGGAGTTCCAGATGAAATAATGTGCAGAGNACGAGGTCTTTGGGATAAACTTCTCTCGATGTGATTTGGAAAGGAGTGATTCTCTGTGAGATTCACCCCCACTAAACCACATTCTCCATCATGAGTCCAAATCCCTAGAATTAAGCCCTACTTAAATGCCACCACTCCCATCATGCCATGACAAAGGATAATGGGAGAGAATTGAGCAGAAAATGGCCATATACATTCTAGAATAGGAAAATTGGTTAGGATGGGTTAGGTTCATTGGGTTATGAATTATGAATGATATCGGGTTTAGGTTTATCGAGTTATGGGTTATAACGAGATCAGATCAAAACAAGTTTTCTTAAAGAGGTTGTGAACATGTTGGGTCAATTGGATTACAAGTGGACCTAAATTCTTTAACATGAAGAAAAATAAATAATAATAATAATAATAATAATAATAACAACAACAACATGATTATGTTGTCTTATGTCTTCATTTCTATAAAGTTGTATTTTATAACTATTTTGTGTTGGTTTTAATTTTGTGCCAAATTTGATTGTAATTTCTTCAATTATTTTTTCTTGTATGTATGTGGGTTTCAATTTTAAGGGATGAGTGTGAAGACTCAAGCTTAAAAGGATAAACAAGTGGATTTCGAGAGTGTCTCGCGAGAAGCTTACTCGCGAAAAAGCCACGCGTAGAGCACATGACTGGAAGATGAAGAGTCATGCCAGCTTAGAGGTTTTCACAAGTGTCTCGCAGAAAAGGCCATCTCGCGAAGTACTCGTGAAACTTTCTATTTGGCAAAAAGTTATGTTTGCTTTATCAAGTCTTTACCCACACTATATATACCCTCATTACCTACAAATTGAAAAAATGAGTGTCTTTCAGAGAGAAAATCCTAAAAAATACACTTGAGAGTTAGAGATTATTGTACCCACAATCATCTACACATTTTCTTGCGGTTTTCCTCAACTCCTACCTCTCCATTTCCATATCTCTGAGAGGTTGATAGCTCAAACACTTACCACACCCATTCAGAGTAAAAAGTGAGAATTTGGTGCTGCTGGGAAGCTTTGGAATGAGCCATTCATTGGCGAATGCAATTGGGTTGAATTGCAAAATCCGGAAAGCTAGAGAAGACGAGGTTTTGAGAAGTCAGTTGGTAGCAAGAGCTTGAAGGGTTGAAGTACACTGGGTAGACTAGGTTTGGAGGGTCTTTTATTATTCGTGTACTCTAACTTTATTCTCTAGTGGATCAATTTCAACTTGGAGGGTCACGGAGAGGTTTTTCATTGAGTTCTTCGGTTTCCTTTTCGATAACACATCTCGGTGTTATCTTGTATTTGCATCTCTCTTCCCTACTCTTTATGCTTTCCTTTTATTGTTGATAATGGATGAATATGGCTTAGGGTAGTGATATCGGTTATTTGCGCTCATTTACTCTTGTTCCGCTCTTAGTATAAGTTAGAGTAAAAGTTATCTAGTCGTAATTTTTTAATTGGATTTGGGGGTTTGAACAAGCTCTTGTGTTTTTATACAAATCCGAACTTTCAATTTCAATACAAATAAGATAGCAAATTACAAATTACTCAAAAAATAAAATTTAAATAAAACACAATTTTTTAATTATACACAATCTATAGTTTACTGATGATTATCATAAAAGATTAGTAAATAAATACATATTATAGAACATAATTTTTCTTTAGGTATAGTATATCATTACCATAAATACTAAATGTGTTGTATAATTGTAAAAATGAATATGTTGTACTCTCTTATAGAATTTGAAATGAGGAAACAAAAATTGATTTTAATAAATAGGTTGGGTGCGGGTTGACCTGACTTGTAGTTAAGCGGGTCAAGTATAGGTAGACCCATTTTTTAATTTGGTTTCAAAATTCTTGAGACAGATTTAGTATTTTTCTTCGGGTTATGTGGTCTAGAACATATTTTTTTTAAATCTAATATAATCCTAATTAAGGGTGTCCACGGGTTGAAACTGATAGATTTGGTGTCCACTTGTCACTAGATTCAACCATGTTGGGTGGAAAAATTGAAGACCTATCGTCAACCACTGCTTTAGTCGAAATCAACCACCACGGTGGAGTGGAGATCTCACCAAATTTTGCGAAAATCCGCAGCGATAGAGGAAGGCAATCAGATAGGTCGAATTTGTTGAAGTCTTAAAAGGTAAACCCACCACTCAAATTGAAATCATTAGTTCCTATTATCAATGACCTGCCATAGACCAATTTAACACTTGAATTTGGTGGTTTTATGTTATGATCATAGTGTCCCATATGGAATAAGTGTAAGCTTAATCATGTGTTTATAAGATCTTAAGCACCCTCCCCTTACAAGCCGGTTTTCAAGGGTGAGTTCTACCAATGGGTTCCTATCATTTAGTATCAAAGCCAACCACAACATCTAGTAATCAGACATAGCTCATTGAGTATGGGGTCAAATAAGTTGTGGCTTTATGGTTGGGTCTCAGAAGGGGCGACCTAGAGGCTAGATTAAAATGGCGTACTAAGTCATTGAATAACTGATAGGTGAGTAGAGCCACCAAAAATAGAAAGGGTTACTATCGGGTCAGTGTTGATAGAGTGGCCATTGTGGATATTGGCTGCGAAGCATGGTGGTATGTTATGATCCAAGTGTTCCACATAAATTAAGTGTAGACTTAGCCATGTGTTTATAAACTCTTGGACACCTTCCTCTTGCAAGCCAGTTTTCAATGGTGAGTTCTATCCATGGATTTCTAACATTTTAGGTCAATCAAATTTGTCGACTATAGCTATGGTTATGGTTAGGATAACCCTAATAGTTCCTATATAAATCACCAACCATCTCCTTTAAAAGGTCTCAGGGAACATACTATAGTTGTATTTTACTTACACTCCTATTGATTGTGAGTTATAGTTAAGCTATCGAGTAAAGATAGGGACACACCCATTATCGCACTATGTTTGTGTATCAACTATTGATTGGACTTCAGCATCTTCAAGTACATGTGGTGGGCCTATGTAAAAGTATTGAAATTCAATCAAGAGTTGACACATAAGCAAGGTGTGGATTTGGGTGCATCTCTTGCATTACTCTTAGCTATCAAAGAGGTTTTGGCCAACACACACCAATGCTCTCTGGCAAAAGTGTTTACTATTTTTCGCAAGTCTTCCAAGTTCAAAGTAGATCAAGTTGTCTGTTGACGGGTCTTTTGATCGGAATGTTGTTATTTAGTATTGTTTAATATACATTTTGTATTAGGAAAATTTATTAGGTAGTCTAGGAGTATACTCCCTCCCCCTTACATGGGAGTGAGTCTCATGTTGAGTGGGACTCACCCCTATGTAAGAGGGAGGGAGTCTACCCCTGGAGAACCCATAATAACCTATGTATTTTTTTTTTATAAACTAATAGCTTATATATTAGCATGATAAAGAAAGGACAAACTTTTATTTATTGCTCTACAAAACTTACACACCAAGTATAACTATAAAAATTCATTCTCAAAAAAAAAAAAAAGTACAACTATAAATACATTGTTTATTTAAAAAGCCCGCTAACATCAACAAATGGAAATAAAGCACTAATAAAATTTTCAATAAACATACCAAATTAACATAAAATCTTACGAGGTAATAAACAGTAAAAGACCAAGGTTTCATTGTCATATTAAGATGAGTTAATTTCTACTCAATTATCCTACCTGCTATTCCACTTCAGAGTCAAGAGAGGAAGCTAATGGATGTAGACTGCTGGGAGGAGTCACCTTGGGTTGAACACAATTACTGAATGAAGGTCCAATCACACAGCATTTCACTGGAGAATATTGAACATTTTTCCAAAGAGGGGGACAATCCATTATCATAGCCATTGCTACATTCGAAGACACATGAGTCTGGAAGGTAAGAGCTGATGAGAAGATCAGAGAAGCAAAGCTCTCCCATATTGAAATCCATCATAAAATCTGATGATTGAATATTTTCTGATCCGTTAGCAAAAGACGACAATCCATGGTACATATCAAATTCCAAGGACTTATTATTAAATGTATGGTCACAGTCCTCGGATAGCCATGAATCTTTGGTGTAAAAATGATAATTTTTGTTGTTAATTGCGTCGTTGGTCCGGACCACCTGCAAATCAATCTTGGATTTGTCCTCGCTGGAGTGGCCTGAAGGAGTTGGAGTAGCACTTTTGTTGTCATGAACTTTTCTGGCCAGATTTGAGTTCCAATAGTTCTTTATTTCATTGTCTGTTCGGCCTGGAAGCCTCCCAGCTATTAGAGACCATCTACAAATTAGAATAAACAGATCAAAAGTCTGTGTCTTATCATCAAATTATATATGGTGTTCTCTTTTTCTATAAGGGTTGGGGGAATTTGACCTCTGGAAATTAATGTCGATCCATCTGAACGAAAGCTATATAAGCAAATTAACACTCTTAGAACTAATTAAAAATATATTGTTACATACACAAAAATTCAATAACTTAAAAATATATTTGGGGAACATCTCAAGCCACTGATTTTCACATTATTCTACTATTGTTCTCCACCATTCACCACGACCACGTCACACACACACACACACACACACACACACATATAAACCATCCATGACATGAGGTGAGAATATTGGAGAAGATGACACGTCTAAAGCTATCCATTATGATTTTTCAAACGATTTCAGGGGTAGCGGATCGGAGAAGAAAGAAAACCTGTTTCCCAGGAGCTTGTGAAGCCTAATGATGAGTTCTTCTTCATCCGGTGATATGTTACCTCTCTTAATGTCTGGTCTAAGATAATTCAACCAGCGAAGCCTGCAGCTCTTCCCACATCTTTTCAAACCTGCACGCAGACCAAATGAATCTAGCTCTGTACGGACGTACGTACCAATATTCTAAATTCTAAGCTAGCTCTCCCTTCCTTAATTTATTAAAGGAAACAGAAAGAAAAGCACTCTTATTAGCTACTATATATGTATATATATCTTACCTGCTCTTTTTGGAAGTTTTCCCCATTGTCCTTCACCATGGATTCTAACGTATTCTGTGAGAATTTTGTCTTCTTGAGCCGTCCAAGCACCTTTGTTCAAGCCCTCCTTGGAACAACAGGGGCTTCTTCCCATTAAAACCGTCCAAACTCTCTCTCTCTCTCTCTCTGGTTGTGATTGTGGTTGTGAGTACAATGTGTAGGTCACTGATAATTATATATATTAATGCTAAGGGATACATATTTCATTTATTTATTATGGTATATATTTGGACCACATGCCTCAATGTTGTGGTCCTATATGTATCTGTGAAATCAACGTAATCATCATGAACATTATTCATTTATTAGTCAAATGGATAATATAGATGGGAGATGGGATTATATATTTTAGATGATAAATAATATTTATTTATATAATAGGTGTAGTTGTGTGTGTGCGTTTACTAAGTAGCAGCAGTAGCCATCAACTCTCAAAGAGTCAATTTTTTGGCGCTTAAAATTTTTTTTGTCGGATGCAAATGTGCAACTCTTTAGCCTTTATTATTGTATAGATGATAGCCCTGTAAAGCTTTTCTATTTCATAAAGGTAAAAGTATCAAAATAATTATTGAACTCTGTATAGCCACTCTACTTCTCAACCTTCAATAATAATTGTGTCTTCTCCCAACGACCTTTCTATGTAGCTATTGAATGTTTGTTGAAGCACCCAGCCGCCCCACTTGGCATCTCTCTCTCTCTCTCTCTCTCTCTCTCTCTCATTGGTTAATATTTGTTATTTTAAGGGTAAAAAAAAAAAAAAAAGAAGATAAAAACACCTTTAGAAACAAAACAAAACAAAATGCAAGGACGATAAGGACTAGAAACATACTTCTCCTTACTGTGACCTCGTGAGCAATAGCTTCGTCGGATGGATTAGGGCCCAAACCCCACTTGGCAAGGCGTCTAAGTGAGACCAAGGAGTGAAAGTCCCTATCCACGTGAAGACGAGCTCTGTGGACGCGGTCACGAAAAAACTTACTTAGGGACGGACGTTCAACAGCTGAAATAAAACATACTCCTGTTAGTTGGCCGTCGATATTAAAAATAAATAAACAAATATAAAGACAAAATAAAAAGAAAAAGGGGAACAACTTACCTTCAGGACGAAGGTTTCCTAGGTCCCCAGTATAACGGCCAAAGGAGTCCCGGCCAACGTCTACAGGATTTCCAGCCCAGAAGCCGGAGACGAAGAAAAATTCTGTCTTCCATTTTCTGTCAGACGAGGCCAAGGACTTGATCAACCTACAATCTTTACCCCTGGCTGTAAATTGGTGGAAGCCAAGGGATTGGTGTATCTCTGAAGGTTTGTAGCAGTAAAGGAACTCGTCCACAGTAAGAGGACAGTCCCTTCCAAATACTTCACCCCACAAAACTTGCATTGAGACGATTAGTCTCCATGCATTTGGGTTGAATTGACATATTTCTAAACCTAACCTAATTAACAACTCCCTAGTAAATACGTTCAAAAGAAATCTTAAACCCCCCAAGAGGTAAGCTTCATAGACGCCAATCCCGAAGTGAGGGTTGCAACACCATTCTCCTCGGACGGGTAACCTACCAGCTTGAGACCCAGAGGCCTTCCTAAGCTGTTCCTGTAAAACTTCCACAGAAAGCCCAAGGACGCCAGAGACGTATTCCTCGTCCGTGGTGTTCCCCCCACTACTGTCACTATTGCTACTGGAACTATCGTAACTACTCTCGTCATTATATTCGTCTATAGCCTTATTTACACTATCACTAGACGAGGAAAGTACAATATCTACCATCTTAACAGGAAAACTAAGGACGAGAAAAAGAAAAATACCTGGATCTAGGACGGAAGAAGGCTATAGACGCGAGAAGCTTCTAGACGAATATCTAAGACGAGGAAGGACAAGGAAAGAAATTTCAGAAATGAAGAGGGTACCGGAGGTATTCCACTATTTATAGGGAGCAAGCTCAGGCATCTGAAGCGACGTAGCCCAATCATTAAGAGACACGTGGCACGCTCCTCGAGTAGATCAATCGACGAGATTTTTCTACCAACAAGTTCTTGACACGTGGCACACCAAACTGCTACTAACACACCCTCTGTCTTAAGACGACCCAATGAACAAGGGGGCAACTGATGATGCCATAAAACACCACCTTGAAAATGTCCATATGGCTCGTCTACGGAAGAAGAAAGATGGCACAACCAAGATTGCCGCGTCCGTCCTTTGGGACGGATGAACAAGGTCTCGTCCGTCCCAAAGGACGGACGAGGAAGGCATGGCCATGCTAAGGCACGTCCACCCCTAATTAGGGATGGACGAGCCAAGCATTCGTGACTTAACCAATAAATCAAAACCTCCATCACTCGCAGTGAGACACCGGTTTAGGTGAAGCAACATCTACGGAAGTTATGGAAGTTACCTCCGATTTTGGTGAACTCTTTGACAATAGGAACGGTTATCAGAGAAAATAACCGTTCCATACACTATATAAACACAATTCTGCGTAGAGGTAAAGGATTCTGACTTTTTCATTTGAGAGGAAGGAGAAAACACTTAGATATTTTTTCCTCTATTCCAGCCTTCTAACTTCATCATCGGAGGGTCATAGACCGGCCTCCACCGGTCTTTACTCTGATTGAGTTTGGTTTTACAGGATTCAACTCTCAAGATTATTGAAGTCTGAAGATTTTCAACCCACTGATTTTCTTGAGTTATCAAAAGCTTTATTTTAAAGTCATAAACACACAGCGACTCAATTAAAGAACTTATACACTTTGTGAGAAGCTTTATTTATCTTGAAGATAATTACTTTAAAACCATATTATTTACAGTTTTTAAATCTTATCAGCTTACTTGTTTTAATCTTATGCAACAAATAACACCTTAGTAAAAATATTCCACCAATCACAAAAATTAATTTTATTTAACAACCATTCAAAATTAATTTCAATTTATCATGTGTGATAGGTTTCACCCAAATGAATGCATGCAAACCGTTAAAACTTGATGTTGCGATATCTTTCGATCAGACTGTCTGATTTGGAAACTAGATGTATCATTGGGATCATTGAAATCTCAAGATCACTTTCATGATATGATGAATGAGTTAATGACTAAACTGCAACCATGATTTTTTGTGGCACATAAAGCGGTTACTTTGTTATCTTCCAAGGTTAAATTATGGATACAAAATGGAGTGTCTACAGCTAGCCTTAAGCTCTTTCTTATCACTTCAATTATCATGAATATGATCTGAAATTGATGTTGATGATGAAATACTCTTAACACGGGGGGGGGGGGGGCCCCCCCCGAGGTAAGGTTTTAAAATGTGCGTGGCACCAATAAAATTTAGGTTTTAGACTTTTTGAATTTGGCTCCCTCAAAAGTTAGATTTTAGACTTTAAAAATGTATAATTGATGACTCAAAATTTTGAATTATTTAAAAAAGAAAAAAAAAAACATCTGGCCCATTCCTCAGCAATCAACAAATTCCAAATACATAATCCTTATTGTAATTAACATTTTTCCAAATTGTAGATATTTAAAAAAAAAAAAAAAAAATCAATCTTACGATAAATATGATCACTATTTATATGTACCGTTATACTTTTGTCTCTCTCTGATATACTCTTGAAAAGAGTAATGATTATCACACGCTCACAATTACACACAATCTAAACACACTACTTTGAAAAAACAAAATTTCAATTAAAATTGTAAAATCATGTTTCAAGAAATGACTTCAAAATTTTAGCTAATTTTAATGGAGTGTGTACAAGTTGTATGCATTGACGAGTGTGTAGCAAGATTTAATCTTTTGAAAATTAACTAATGAGTGATATAATAGTGTTTATAAATTATAATAGGGTATAATGTGGTGTATCTGATTTATTGTGTGTATCTAGTACATGTGTTGATATAATGGTGTTTATTTTATATTGCTTCGCCAAATTTATAAATGTGAAACATTTTCAGTCAAATATTTTCAGATGTTTGGTATAACAAGTAAAAATTTTCAAAAAAACCACCAAACAAGTAACTTAGCTATCGGGGTTGCTGGTGCTAAAGGTCCGATGATCAAATCATTGGAAGCAGTAGTTAGAATGGCAGCTCTAGTGACTGTCGCTGGAGTGGTGTCTCTAGTTGCTAGACCGCTAACACCAGTGTACAAAACAATGACATTTCCAGTAACGAGATTGTCGACACTACTAGTCGAAATAGCATCTTTGGTGACTAAACCTTCGACAATAGTAGCCAAAACAGTAGCTTTGACCCCCTAATCGATGGAACCGGTCATCGAAACAACAACTCCAAACAGTTGGTACTAATCACTAGAGCGGGCAACTCCAGGTGCTTAGCCCACCAAATGGGGTGAGAGGAGCATGTGATGAGCAAGCCACTCAGGAGATGCTTTTATAAAATATTTTACCAAAATTTTAAAAAGAAAATATTTTACAACTTTTATAAAGGATTTTACGGTTAACGAAAAATATTTTACAAGTTTGACCACATTTTACATGTAAACAAACATTTGAAAAGGGAAAAACATTGTTCGTAAAATATTTTACCTCTATTAAGGTATAAATTTTCACACATTTTGCATGCCACAATCCTATTCGATCCTACTTACCCACTCATTGAAGAATACCCAAATATCCTATACAATTATTTACCATCTTACTCCCTAAATTAGCCCACGATATAAACCATCATAAAAAGCCCAAAGTCTCATATCCTATGAAAATTTATATTACTATTTGGGAAAGCCCAAAATCGGTCCTATGAGCCCAAAATCGGCCTTATGAGCCCAATACATACATTCCATTTTATTCAAAGTCCAAGCAAACTACTTGGCAACATCAAAGCCCAAGCTAACTACTTGGCAATATCAATATCAAAAGTCCAAGACGATTATTGCTTGGCAAAAAAACATTTTAAACCCTAAGACTATTACTGCTTGACACACAATTATTTTAAATCCCAATATCATTTGGCAAGTATTGTCATATTATTTCAAAATCCTGAGACTAATAATGCTTGGCAAATACTATTATTTTAAAAGCTCAAGATTAGTAATGCTTGGCAAATTCTATTATTTTAAAAGCTCAAGATTAGTAATACTTGGCAAACACTATGATTTAAAAGTCTAAAACCAATAATGATTAGGTAGCCCAATTATCAAATATAAATATTTTACTAAAAGCCGATGACTAATTATGCTCAAATGCTACTATTTCAAAAGTCTAAAGCTAATAATGCTTGGAAAATCATAATTATTTCAAAAGCCCAAGATTAACGATACTTGACAAAATACTATGATCGTCAAATATAAATGTTTTCCTCAAAGACCAATGCTAACAAACTTTGGCCAATAAAATTATCTAGCAATTTTTTCATAAACCCATGGAGATTGTAAACCCATCGAAATTATTTATTTTATAGCATATTACAAACCATGGAACTTTTTTTTTTTTGAGGGACTCCAAACCATGGAACTTATGTTAAAAATATGTGGTAATTATTTATCTTATGTTACACTATTTATCTCTCCAGTATTAAGTCCGTGGAAATTACTATTGATAAAAACTCATGGCAAATATTTTTTATGGAATACTATGGGAATTAAATAGTCCATGGCAAGTATCATTTATGAAACACCAACAAGTTATTACGCATGACAAATATTATTGAAATAATTAAACCTATGTAAAATATTATTTATGAGATTAATAAAAATTATAATTTAAGTTCATGGAAATTATTATTCAAGACCCTATGATGAATATTTATAGAAGCCTAAAGTATATGTTATTCTCGCTAACAATCAAAGCCAATGAAAATACATTTATACTAACCTATGGCTACATTATCTATCTTTTAGGGCCTAAGAGTAAGAGCAAAGGAGCAAGCCCAAATGAAGAGAACCACTAAGACAAGGCCTACCAGAAATGCTTAACCCACACGGTAAAACCCAGCAAAAAACAACAGCAAAAGAAGTCCACATGTGCAACTAAGCCAGCTGGGTAGTTCCTCTTGAGTTCAGTAAGTTCTAATCAGATGCCAGTTGGACAACTGTACAAAAGTAAATAAGCTCCCTAAATAAGTCAATAGCTGGCCACCTGTCAACTTAGAGTCCCATCAGCATTACTGGAACTGTAGCACCTGAAGTGAACAGTACCCAAGTCACATTAATTGATTAAGAAAGTGTTTGGTATATGCACTTAAAAACTAAAAACATGTATTTGAAAATATGTATAGAAATACATGTGAATAAAAAAGTGTGAAAATATATGTAATGTTATTTAAAAACTGAAAACATGTTTGAGTTGCCATACCATACTAAACAGAGCCTAAAAAGTTGAAGAACAATAAATGCTTTTCTTCTCTTTCAAGTTTCAGTCATGGCTCAAGGAAGTCATCACCAAACCTTCTAAGCTTCAACTAATTAGATTATTTAGTGCTAAAAATGTATAATAATTGATTTATGAATCAAGCTCATGAATCTTAAAATGGGAAATTTAGGAAAAAGTGGTTGGAGGGCATACAAAGCTCTCCAGCAGAATTTCCAATAATGACCTCAATAGCTAGCCCTTGAAGCTCTGATCCCAGTTACAGCTAACAAGATCTCTAATCTTAACCCATGTCCTAAACCTATTGGTTGAGATATATCCACAATATCAGCACTTAATGTTGAGATTAGCTGAATCTTAGCTTCCAGCTCCCATTATCCAAAGAAGCTAAAATGCCCAAAAGCTAATCATACAATTTTTGGCCAAATCATAGGATATTGTGGATATATCTCAACCATTTCATTGTTTTTCAAGTAAAAATATTGTTTTTGGGGCATTTTCATGCAATAAACTGTATAAATCCATTCACAATGGGTGCAAATGGTCTAGACCACATTGAAATATGATGGATTATCTACTCCTAAAAAAAGGGGCTTGATAATATCCCATTTGATATTCCAAGAAAGGTGCTACATAATTTTCTATATTGCACTACCTCTCTTTCAAGCATGACATCTTGACAACCGCAACTCTGAATTTCATTAGGCCAAAACCTATGGAAACTAGACATCCATAAATTTCAAGTTTGAAGAAATCCAAACTCCCAAAGACGTCCAAACAACAGCATGAAAATAAGGTCGAAGAAGGGAAAAATCAGAAAATCAGGAAAGGCAGGTCGGAGAGGCTTCTAGAAGACTGATGTGGTGGCAGAAGGCTCACACCATGGTGAGTGCCTATTGCAAGAAGCACACACTATGGTGTGAGCCTCCACCCTCATTTTTTTTTGGTATAAATACCCCCATTCCCTCTTGAAATAATCAATCAATAATATGCACAAACAATCTTTGTTAGTAATGATTTCATTTTTATGGGTTTTTATGGTGCTTTTGTAACTAGGTTGAATAATCTTTTGATAAAAACTCTTGACACTAAATTCAGTTAAAACATTAAAAAAAAAATCGACTATTTGTATAGATTATGAAGTTGTTAAATTAGGTATAGATTATGAATTTGATTATATAGAGCAATTCCTTTGATTTTTCAACTATTTGATTATATAGAGCTCATAGAAAACACTTGGAATTTACTAAGTGGTTATTTGTCATCTATGAGCTCTTTTCTTTAGACAACTTGTCTTCTTCGTAGACGAACCCGCTTCTTCCTTCTGGTGCTTCTTCATTTTTCTTTGGATGATGTTCTTTCTTCCTCTTCTTCTTTTAGATGACTCTTATGCTCTTGGACGATACTTATGAATAATGATTTGCCTTTTAGTTACCCATCACTCCCCTCCAACCATGCATTTGAATTCAACTGAGGGAGAAAAAAAGAAACTCCACTATGAGAGCGTACAAAATAGGCTTTGGGTTTGTAAGCCCAAAGCCCAAACAAACCCTCTTAAATAATAATAAAAATGAGAAAATAAGGGTCCGTTTGTTTTGGGTGAAAACAATTTCAGAAAAGCATTTTCCGTAAAATAGGCTATTTGGGTGCGCAAGGAAAATTCGGTCAAATGGAAAATCATTTCCGTTGACCTTCAATAATACCTTTTGATTACGGAAAATCATTTCCGTTTTCATTTTACCTTCAATTCACTTTCGGAGAGAGAGAGAGAGAGAGAGAGAGAGAGAGCGCAAGGAAGAAGAGAGAGCCGGCGACCCACGAACCCAGAGCCCAGATCCGGCGACCCACCGCCACTCACCTTCGACCCACAAACCCAGAGCCCAAAACCGTCGACCCACGACCCACCGATCTTCAAACTAGAGCCGGCGACCCACGATCCCAGAGCCTAGAGCCTTCGACCCAGACCCAGACCGTCGACCCAAACCTTCGACTGACGACTCATCGCCTTCGACCTTCGACCTTCGAACCATCGCCTTTGACCCAGACCTTCGACGACCCACACCTTCGACCCAGATCTCGTCGTCGACCCAGACCCAGATGGTGACCCATCGCTCTCTCTTCCTCGATCTCGTCGACGACTCAGTTTTGTTTTTTTAAAGTTTGATTGTTGTTGTTGTTGTTGCCGGAATTTGTTGCTAGAATTTGTTGTTGAATTGGCTGTGATGTTGAAATTTTTTGTAATAAAATTTATTTGGATGCTAAGAAAATGTGAAAAAATTGTAGGAAAATAGCATTTCCTAATAAAACCAAACACATGAAAATATTTTATACAACAATTTTTATAATACAACCAAACACTTGAAAATATTTTTTTTTCGAAAAATAATATTTTTAAAAAATAGGTATTTTTTGAAAAATATTTTACGGGAACTAAACGGACCCTAAAAGATTTACTATAGCGGCGTGGTTATAAAAGGAAAAAAATAAAGGAAAATAACAAGGTACTTTCTTGTTTCTTGGCCACTAGGGGGTTGGACCTCGATCCCCGCAAACTTGATAAGTATTGAATGATATTCAATTTTACAAAGTTTGAAATCAACTGGGAGACAACTTTTTGATTAGACCTTAGTGGTAGATATAGCTTTCTTTAAAATCCTTTTAAAGCAAAAGTGGGGGCTCTTTTTTCCCCATACTGCTCACTTGCACAGGTTGAATTCAAAACCTTTGGGATAATGTGTCTTCAATTTTTCTTTATAGGATATTTTCTTCATTACAGAGATTGGTGATTAGCGGAGGATAGTAGCTTGTTGTATTAATTGTAAAGGGGAAGATTCATTTGCTCGACGGAGTGGAATATGAGTTGTGGCAAATTGTATATGCTGATCGACTTTAGTAAAGAGAACGAGGGTCGTTGCGAGTAATAAATGCTGATAGAGGCCAATTCATTTGGGTGGCAGACTTATGAATTTGTAAAGAGACTTGACAGTTGTCATGTAAATCATGGCTGATTTGTTCCCATCTCTCATGATGTTTTTTTATACAGTAAAAACAACACCAAGGAGGTGTGCCAAGTGCCAACCAACCACCCATTCAATCTTCTCTCCCTTTTCAGCCAAACCTCATCTCCTTGGGCTTGATAGTAATATGCAAGTTCTCTCTATAGGCTTGAGTTGCTAACTGGGTCACCCAATTTGGGCTTATGTTGGTTGGGGACCCACAAACATACATTGCAACTTATTTATTTATGGCAGATTTAAGACCATCAACCCCTTTTTGTGAAGTCCCTCTTTTGTGTCTTCATATCTATGGCCTAATTTAGGGCTTTGTAGCCCAAAAGCCTTGAGAACCTGTGGATTTGGGTCTCTATTTGGGTTTGTAAGCTAAATATCAAGGCGAGATGGAATTTTAGAGAGATTAAAAAAAAAAAAAAAAATTCAATGATGTCCTATTAGCCAAGCAAATGAAAGAAGAACACACATTTAATTCATAAGGTGTTCAAACACAGACTTTCCATTTTTTTTTTTTTTTTTTGCAAATGCCGTTGCATCAAGGAAGGGGATGACATGCATGACAATTGACAAAGCCTAATTGGTTCAAAGCATGTTATTGAAATGGGGTATTGGTGGAGGGTTGGTACACATGCTACGTAATAGTGCTTTGTTGGAATTCAAGTCTAATAGACCAAAATTTCTGGCCTATAGATTAAAGAAGCGGAAGCTATAATAAATATCCCTTTAAGCGTCGGAGACAAACTATCATTTGAATTGGGACAAAAAATGGGCATTCGCCGGTTAGGACTGCATACATAATGATAATGGTCTTGGTCTTGGTGAAAGAAGAGGATAGATAAAGGATGAGTTGTAGTTGTGTTCTATAGGATTTTTTTTTTACATCGTTTTTCTACTTGTATTAAAAGTGCGTTTGGTTTTTGTTTAAATTTTAGTACTTCACCGCTGCAGGCAGGCTATTTCATGTGTAGGCCATAATTTTAAGGCCCAAAAGTATAATATATTCAAGATTGGGCTCTATCTAATCTATCCATGTTGTTTGTTTGTGTTTTACTTTTAGGCCATAAACAAAAACAAAAACCCAGCAAGCAGCAACAGTACTCACCACTCCGCGCAAGCGCAACGCAAAACATTCACCAAACAACACCAAGGAGGTGTGCCAAGTGCCAACCAACCACCCATTCAATCTTCTCTCCCTTTTCAGCCAAACCTCATCTCCTTGGGCTTGATAGTAATATGCAAGTTCTCTCTATAGGCTTGAGTTGCTAACTGGGTCACCCAATTTGGGCTTATGTTGGTTGGGGACCCACAAACATACATTGCAACTTATTTATTTATGGCAGATTTAAGACCATCAACCCCTTTTTGTGAAGTCCCTCTTTTGTGTCTTCATATCTATGGCCTAATTTAGGGCTTTGTAGCCCAAAAGCCTTGAGAACCTGTGGATTTGGGTCTCTATTTGGGTTTGTAAGCTAAATATCAAGGCGAGATGGAATTTTAGAGAGATTAAAAAAAAAAAAAAAAATTCAATGATGTCCTATTAGCCAAGCAAATGAAAGAAGAACACACATTTAATTCATAAGGTGTTCAAACACAGACTTTCCATTTTTTTTTTTTTTTTTTGCAAATGCCGTTGCATCAAGGAAGGGGATGACATGCATGACAATTGACAAAGCCTAATTGGTTCAAAGCATGTTATTGAAATGGGGTATTGGTGGAGGGTTGGTACACATGCTACGTAATAGTGCTTTGTTGGAATTCAAGTCTAATAGACCAAAATTTCTGGCCTATAGATTAAAGAAGCGGAAGCTATAATAAATATCCCTTTAAGCGTCGGAGACAAACTATCATTTGAATTGGGACAAAAAATGGGCATTCGCCGGTTAGGACTGCATACATAATGATAATGGTCTTGGTCTTGGTGAAAGAAGAGGATAGATAAAGGATGAGTTGTAGTTGTGTTCTATAGGATTTTTTTTTTACATCGTTTTTCTACTTGTATTAAAAGTGCGTTTGGTTTTTGTTTAAATTTTAGTACTTCACCGCTGCAGGCAGGCTATTTCATGTGTAGGCCATAATTTTAAGGCCCAAAAGTATAATATATTCAAGATTGGGCTCTATCTAATCTATCCATGTTGTTTGTTTGTGTTTTACTTTTAGGCCATAAACAAAAACAAAAACCCAGCAAGCAGCAACAGTACTCACCACTCCGCGCAAGCGCAACGCAAAACATTCACCAGTCACCGTTACTCTCTTTACCAGTTGCCATTGCAAACAGAGAGACCCACAAAAAAAGTTCTTGTTCTTGCTCAACACGAAACAGAAATACACAAAGTGAAAGTCCCTCTGTCAGTGTCAACCGCGTACCCTTCAATCCAAGTTCTTGCTCAATACTCTAGATTTTTGTGCTTCATGTATTATTATTATTATTATTATTAGTACTTCAAAAAGATGATCTCAAAATCCCTAATTGCCCAGTTGAAACCATCCCCAGCTGCACCCAGTTCTTTGATTTTTCATCATAATAAGGACTTTTGCAAGTTTGGGTATTCTGCAAAGAATTTTTCTGAGCACAAGCACAGGTTCAAGCTTGTTGGGCAGTCTTTGGGGGATAGATGGAAGCTGACTGACATCAATACTAGTGAGTTTGTCTTCTTATTGTATCTGTTTAAATTTTAATTTTAATTTTTTGTGTTTCTGGTTTCTTAGTATTCCTAGGTGAAGCCTATCAGTGAGTTTAACAAGTAATTAATATAAAGGGCAAATTTAGCTTACCGGCATGTGGTACATAAAAAGTGCTACTGAATATTTGGACTTAAATTTAAGTTCCACCTAATTATAGTTTAAAATTTGACACATTATCCCACATGAGATTAGCACAGTTAGAGTTCTGTAACTCATAAAAGGCTAAATATATAATTTTGCTTTACTTCTATATTTCTCTTTCTCCAAAAACACAAAAAAACATAAAAATACAAAATTAAATAAGATCAAAAATAATCCCACGGAACACTTGCATTATGGGATTTCAAACTGGTAGAAAACTTAAATTTTGGTCAAACCTCAAGTGGGCAAAGCTTCAAATTTCAAATCATAGATAAGCAACTTAAATTTTGGTCAAACCACTGATGGGTAAGTTGTAATTTGCCCTAATATTAAATTTAATTGAATGAAAGATAAAAGAAAAAAAAGGGTGCAATTGCATTTTGTCCCTTAACTATGCTGCAGTTGCAACTTCCCTTAAACTAAAAAATGTCCCCCTAAATTATTGTTAATTATGAATAAAAAAAACTTTACCTTCTGTTGTCAGTAAAATAGAAAATTCATACTTTTATAAAATTTAAAGTTGTATTAAAATTTTTTTATTATAAAATATTTTGACTTTCCACCAGTTTTTGAAGTTTAGAGGTTATAGGCTTATAGCAAAGGAATGAAAGTGCAATTAACCCAAAAAAAAAAAAAATGAAGAAGAAAAAACATCGGAAGACAGTGAATGTATACAAGAAAAAAAACCATAAAAATTGCAAACATGTTACAAACCAAGGCCTGAGTTAGACAAAGGATTGATTGTCCTTAAATTGCAACTATCTTCACCTTGGGCCAAATTTCATCTGAATTAAAAATAGAGAAAAGTTTCCTAATCTCTTATCATCATCTATAGAAATTGTTTTGGGCCTTGCATATGTCATATGTGTGTGTATATTCATGGGAAGTCAATACTTCAATAAAGTAGAACAAGTTTGTTTGCAGTCAAGCCCTGTTGGGAAAAGTTTATGGTCAACAAGGGAGGTAAGAAGCACTCGTGGATGTAGATAATTATGGAAGAGTATTAAGGCGAGGTTGGGATAGATTTGCAGGGTATGTTCTGTATGACATAGGAACTCCGCTTGTGTTTGTGCTTAGTGTCATATATTACACTTTATCATGGATGGATCCATAGCATATACAAGTTGGGCTGTCACCTATGAGTGACTCTTTGAATTGAACCTGGGTGCAATGAAAGGTGGGAAAGGGTTAGGTAGGGGCTTAGGGTATTTCCTATAAGCAATGCACCATTTCCAAATTGCAAGAAATAGATAGGCAACAGTGGCGGACTATCTGGAGATCATAAATGATGCTATTCATTGGAACTCTTAATTTATTCGAGCTGTTCAGGATTGATCATTGATTCGTGTTTGGAGGAGTTGTATGCAGCTAAGGTGCAGCAAGGTCAGGAGGATAGGAAGGTTTGGTCAACTTCTTAAAATTAGGTATTGAGAGTACATAATTACTATGATGTGTTGAGGGAGGTGGATGATAAATCATTTCCTTGGAGACCTATTTGGTGAGTTAGAGCTCTACCTCATGTTGCTTACATGGTTTAAAAGTTTAAACATCAGTGAAGGGTAAAATTATAATAAATGATAATTTTATATACCAGAGATTATTATTATGGATTGGAGTTGAATTGTATGTGCAAATCCGAAGGGGGTAGCCCGAAATTTATGGACATTTGTATTTTACTAGGAGTGAGTTGGTTAATGCCGAAGTCAGTCTCTCAGTGTTTGAATTTTTTGACTTGTTGGAAGTGAACTATTGGACAAAAAAATGCAGCCTAAAAATTGGGGGGCCATTCTGCCATGTTTAATGTGGGGTACGTGGAGAGAAAGAACTGCACGTACCATTGAAGGAAAGGAATGGTGGTTAATTCAGATGAGGTTAAAATTCTTGGGATCTCTTTGCAAATGGAATCAAGCTGCAAGGCCATGTACTGCTTCAGATTTGTTGGATGTTATAGATACTTTGAGCTAGACATTTTGACCTTGTAGCTCCCATTTCTTTCTTTTATGGGGTCCTTTTGTATACTTGTCTTGTACTTAAGCTACTCCCCTCTTTTCTCTTTAATGAAAAATTATTTCACTTATAAAAAAATGGAGCTTCTTATTGGATTGTGATTTGGAAAGATACAGCAATCTGGGATACTTTATATGAGTTAGAGGAGATTGAAGTAGACATATCAGTGTGCTTTATAAAATGCTTTTTGTTCCATGGTAACAATCTTCCTCATTGCTTTTACTTCTGGTACTTACTCGACTCTTTATTTCTTGACAGATGTAGTGCAAGAAAGATTGAACTTATGGCTTTTGAAAACTCAAAATTTTTTTAGTGAAGTGGCTTCTCCATTTGCAAAAACTGTTCAAAGTAGAAAGCCTGATCCTGGAAATGCTTTTGATGCTCCGGATATGGAGGACATATTTATGGCAGAACAGACTATTCAGAGCAGAACACCGAATGGGATTCTCTCTTTAGCTGCTATCGTATCTATTGAGCAATTTAGCAGGTGAATATTTTTATCTAGAGTTTTCCATATTGGTGTCTCCCAAAGTGTTATTTTTTCTTCACTTGTTAACTGAAATTTTCAGTGAGATGAATTATATGTTATAACATTTGTAGCTTTTTACTTTCACTTAACATAAGATGTGGAACTTTATTACCCACTCCTTATTGCACACTCTGTACAAACTTCCTGTGAAAACACGATTTCAGTTATAATTGTGAAATGGTGTTTTCAAAACACGATTTCAGTTATAATTGTGAAATGGTGTTTTCAAAACACGATTTCAGCTGGCATGACATTGTGTGTACCATACACTCGGTGTATAACCATCACCACTCATATATATATGTGTGTGTGTGTGTGTATGTGGGTATATAAATCCGTGTGTGCGCGCCTCTCTAAACAAGACAAAATGTTTTAAGTGGGTATATATACCTGAAATATCATTATTTTTTGGTATTTTTGGATCAAGATGCCAATTGATAATCATGTATTTCTGGGAGTTTTGAAATGGAGGCTCTGCTTTGTTGATGTATATTTTTTGATAGGTAATAAAAGTTTTATTGATAAGAAAAGTGCAATGTGTTTACGATAGTAAACTCACTGCACTTGAAGCGGATACAAACAAATCAGAGAGAAGAGCTAATAGAAATACTGAATCAAACATGGAAAAGCAATGCATAAAACCCCAAACATGAGACCACTCAAACAACGTCCTAGCTAGTACAAACTTTAATAGATCTACCGGTCTCTCAATGTCCTCAAATGTTTGGGCATTGCGTTCCTTCTAGATTAACCACATAAGATATGCCGGTACCATATTCCAAACATTTGAAGAATAAGTCCCTAACCAATTCCTCCATGCAAACAGGAGAGAGACAACTGTATTTGACATTACCCACTGAGCCCCAAACATAAGAAAGACTTCACTCCACGAAGCATAGCAAACTTACAATAGAGTAAAAGATGATCCATAGTTTTCTCATCACAATGACATAGGCAACACCTATTAACAAGAGGTAAGTTTTTCTTAACAAGGTTATCTATTGTAAGAATCCCGCCTTTAGCAGTTGTCCATAAAAAGAAAAGACACTCTTTTAGGTACCTTAACACACCAAATGCTCTGCTAAGTGAAAGAAACAAAATGGGCTTCCAATAATGAATTATAAAAAGAGCCCACATAAAAAGCACCACTACAAGTCAACTGTCAAATCAAGATATCATCACCCTCCCCCTTGGTATTTTGGAGGAAATATGCTCAAAGAAAGAGTAAAATCTCTACAACTCCCAATCATTAAAGTCATGACGGAAAAGTAAGTTCTAGCTCCTACCTTACCCATTTGGTGCAATAAAAGCTAGATTAGAGATCCAAGCTTCTTGAGCCATAACATAGGCAAACAATTTTACTTATCAAAAAAAAAAACATAGGCAAACAATTCCAGATACAAGTCTTTCAAAGAAATAGGACTACTCCAAGGGTCGAACTGGAACTGAATGCGAAGGCCCTCTCCTGCCGCATACACCACATGACTAAAAAAATTCTTTGAACCTTTCCTAATGTTCTTCCATATCCCACAACCATGTGTCCCTCTAACAAAAATAGTGCACCAACCTCCATTAGCCTTCCATATTTGGTGGCTATAACCTGACGCCATAAATGGGTGACTTCCTACCCAAAACGCCATAGCTACTGTCCAAGCAAAGCTTAGTTAAACATCCCAATCCTCTAGATCCCCAAATCACTTGCCTCCATTGGCCAAACAACCTTTTCCCAAGCAACAAATGGATATTTAAAACTTCATCAGATTTCCTCCAAAGGAAATTTCTTTGAATCCTCTCTAATCTATCCACCACATGTTTTGAAATAGTAAACAAAGATAGATAATAAGTGGGAAGGCTTGATAGAGTGCTCTTCAATAAAGTAAGCTTGCTCCTTTTTAGCAAATATAATTGCTTCCAACCTGACTGCTTTTTCTCCATCCTTTCTATAATAGGGTTCCAAATCAAAGAATCCTTATAATGAGCCTCAAGAGGCATACCCAAATTAGTCATGGGCAAACAACCAACCTTACAACAACATAAAATACAAGCCAGAGCATCCAAATTCTTAACCTCACTAATCAGCACAATCTCGCTCTTACCAACATTTACTTTCAAGCCTTTGATAGCTTCAAAGAAATCAACACCATTCGGATATGTAATACTTGGTTCCTTGGATGCATCACAAAAAAGAATAATATCATTAGCAAATAGAAGATGAGAAATATAGTAATATACAAACCTCCTCCCGCATTTGAACTTGCTTGGAAACCACTAACAAAACCTCCCTTTTCTGTCCTCTTCAATAACGGACTCAGTTCCTCCATCACCAATTGGAAAAGGAGTGGAGATAAGGGGTCCCCTTGCGAAGGCTGTGAGAACTGCCAAAAAAATCAGTTGTAGACCAATTAATAAGCATTGAAAAATGTACTGTAGAAATACATGCCTTCATCCATCTCTTCCACTTCTTTCCAAAACCCACCTCTCCATAAGGTAAAACAAAGCACTCCAATTCACATAATCATAAGCCTTCTCAATATCCAACTTGACAATCACACCCGAAATACACTCTTCAATCTACTATCCAAGCATTCGTTTGTGATGAGAATAGAGTAAAGAATTTGTCTTCCCCCAACAATGGAATTCTGGGAATTGGATATAAGTTTATCCAACACACATAGTAGCCTATTAGCCAACACCTTTGATAGAAGTTTGTACAAACTACCCGCAAGGCTAATAGGACGAAAATCTTTATTGTTAACCGTGTTGATCTTCTTGGGTATCAAACACAAACACAGAAAGGTGGCATTGAGAGATTTCTTAAAGATGCTTTGTCTATGAAAGTCTGCAAAGAAAGCCATAACATCCCTCTTAAGCACACACCAACACTTTTGAAAGAAAGCCATGGTAAAGCCATTAGGACTAGGAGCCTTATCACCCTTAGCCTCTCTAAGAGCCGCAATGATCTCCTCCTTTTCAAACTCATTTTCTAGTGAAAGTTGATTGGATTCATCCAGACTAGCAAACTCTAACCCTTTAATAGTGGGCCTCCAAGATTCAGACTCTTGATATAACTTCTTTTAAAAATCCACCACTTGATCTTGGATATCTGACTAAGCCTCATACATCATGCCCTCAGTGATATATGCATAACATGGAATCCCACCTTTCTTTTCCTCTTTTAAATATTATCCATTACGAATAAGGAGAGGGTTTGGAATTTGATTGTATTGGGAATATGGAGAGGGTTTGGCTTGAAAGGAAGTTTGAGAGAGAGGAGATTCTTCAAGTTGTAAGTGACTTGGATGGGGAGAAAGCTCTAGGTCCGGATAAGTTTACGATGGCGTTCTATCATCATTGTTAGAGGGTAGTGGAGAAAGACGTCTCAGCGGTCTTTGAAGAGTTTTTCCATCATTGCAAGTTCGAAAAATCCCTTAATGCTACCTTCATCGCATTAACTCCTAAAAAGAACGATGCCTCTAATATTAGTGATTTCTGTCCTATTAGCTTGGTGGGGAGTGTGTATAAAATCTTGGCTAAGGTCTTAGCAAACCGTTTGAGAGTAGTTTTAGATCAGTTGATCTCTGAGAATCAGAATAGTTTTGTGGGTGGGAGACAAATCCTTGATTCGGTTCTTATTGCAAATGAGTGTGTGGATAGCTGAGGGAAGAGCAGGGTTCCTGATGTCATTTATAAGCTTGATATGGAGAAAGCCTATGATCATGTAAATTGGGAGGCTTTGCTATATTTGTTAAATAGGATGGGTTTTGGAGTGAAGTGGTGTAAGTGGTGTCATTTATAAGCTTGATATGGAGAAAGCCTACAATCATGTGAATTGGGAGGCTTTGCTGTATTTGTTAAATAGGATGAGCTTTGGAGTGAAGTGGTGTAAGTGGATCCGTTCTTGCATATCCACGATTCAGTTCCCTGTTTTGATTAATGGGTCTCCAGCTGATTTCTTTAGTAGTTTAAGGGGTTTAAGACAAGGAGATCCGCTATCTCCCATGTTGTTTTTGATCATGATGGAGGTGTTTAGTAGGATGTTGAGAAGAGTGGAGGGAGCTGATTTGATCCATGGTTTTAATCTTGAGGGTAGGAGGGTTGGTGGGGAACGTGTTTCTCATCTATTGTTTGCATACAATATTATCCTATTTTGTGGTGTAGATTTGGAGAAAATTTTTCATATTCGGTTGTTGTTACTTAGTTTTCAGGCGGTAACAGGATTGAAGGTCAATGTGCATAAGAGTGAAATGGTTCCAATAGGGGAGGTTGCTGATGTGCATGCCCTGGCTGAAATCTTGGGCTGTAGAGTTGGAACTTTTCCTATGTCGTATCTTGATTCTTGGCATGTTGTTGGGGGCTTCACATAATTCCCTTTCAATTTGGAATCCAATTTTGGAAAAAATTGAGTGGAAATTAGCCGGGTGGAAGAAGTTGTATTTGTCTAAGAGGGGTCGATTGTTGTTACTCAAGAGTATGCTATCTAGTCTTTCGACTTACTTTCTATCGCTATTCACAATTCCTGCTCATGTGGCTAATAAAATTGAAAAGTTGCAAAGGGATTTTCTATGAGATGATAGCAAGATTCATCTGGTAGGTTGGGATAAAGTTTGTGCGCCTATAGCCAATGGTGGCTTGGGGATAAGGAAACTTATTACCTTCAATAAGGCCTTACTGGGGAAATGGTTGTGGTGATTTGGAAAGGAAGAGGATCGGTTATGGAGAAGGGTGGTAGTTTCAAAATATGGGGAAGAATGGGGGGATGGACCTCTAAGTTGGGTAGGGGAGTTCATGGGTGTGGTTTATGGAGAGGTATTTGCATGGGTTGGGAGGATTTCAGCAAAAATTGTCAGTTTGTTGTTGGGTTGGGGAATAGAGTGAGGTTTTGGCAGGATGGGTAGTATTGGGATCAACCTTTTCAATTGGCATTTTCAAGGTTGTATGGTATTGCCATTGATAAGGAGGTTTCTGTAGAAGCTTCTTTGCCAAGGCAGGGGGTGGAGGAGAGAAGAAGTTGGGATGTTCGTTTTATTAGGGATTTTAATGATTGGGAGATGGATGAAGGGCTGCATTTTCTTCGTATTTTGGGAGCCGATACTCATCCTATGGATGCTGGAGACCGGATGAGATGAAAATTGAAGCCTGATGGGGTTTTTGACATCCGGTCATATTATAACGAATTAAGGGATTCTCCCTCAACTGCCTTTCCTTGGAAAGCTATTTGGAGAGTAAAAGCCCCTAGGCGAGTTTCTTTTTTTGTTTGGTGTGTAGTTTGGAATAAGATCCTTATGGGAGATAACTTGAGATTGAAGAGACTGGATTTTGTGGATTGGTGCATTATGTGCCGTCATTGTGGAGAGACAGTAGACCACTTACTTCTTCATTGTGAGATGGCGTATTGGTTATGGAGCTTTGTTTTTATAACTTTTGGCTTGTCTTGGGTTATACTTAGATTGATTCCAGATTTGCTTTTTGGTTGGTGGAATTGGCTGGGGAAGCATTCGTCTCAAATTTGGAATTTAGTCCTGTTGTGCATCCTATGGTGTATTTGGAAGGAACAGAATCAGAGAATTTTTGAGGATTTGGATAGTTCCGGTGGTCAGATGCTTGCTTCTTTTAGTGGAACTCTTTTTGATTGGTCTTGGATTTGGGGACTCACGTCTAGTGATTCCCTCTCTTCTTTTCTTTGCTCCCTTTCTCTTTTGTAATTATTCTGTTGTTTGGTTTTCTATTGTGTTTTTTCTCTGTTTTCTTCTTCTTGTACTTTTTGGGTTTGCTCTATGTTCTTCATGCATAGAGTAGACTTTTGTATATATATCATTCTTGCTTATCAAAAAAAATAAGGAACCGTTAAAGGGGAAAGACTATAACCCATTTTATTCTATTATTAACTTTTGTTTTTAAGGGCTTGCTAAGTTTTTTATGCCTATTGTACTAATAAGGGAATTGTGATTTGACTCTCCAACTTAAGATATGCAGGATGAATGGATTGACTGGGCAGAAAATGCAGAAAATATTTAAAGCACTCGTTCCTGAATCTGTATATAATGATGCCCGTAATTTGGTTGAGTATTGCTGCTTTAGATTCTTGTCAAGGGATAGTTCTGATATTCTTCCTTCTCTCAAGGTTTGTAATACTTATTCTTAGATTATAGTAAGTGGTTGGTATAGATTTTATTGGGCTTTATTTAAGTCTGTGTACAACGGAAATCCTTTACAGCAAATAAACTTATGAATCTCTGGTCTAAAACAGTTTTTTTTTTTTTTTTTCCTGATCTCATAGGCCATGCATGTATTCCTCGGTTCCTTTTCTGTTTCCCTTGCTTCTGTTCTCTAGTCTTTGACTTTTATATGCTCATGGGGAGTATTCTTGCCATCTAAGATCAAGTCTATAGTAATCAGTGTCAAAACTTTTAGCATGCAGTTTTATATAATTTTTCATTGTTCTGTAAAGTCCAATAAATGGAAAAGAGTAAAGACTAATGCCCTGCTTGGTAAACGTTAAAAAAAAAAAAAAAAGGTTTTCCGGTTTTAAACACCAAGCTGTTTTCCACACCAAGAAACATGTTGGCACCTTATTCCTGGAGAACTACTTTTAGAAAGCAGAGAACAGCAGAACAGCAATAAATGGAGGACACGTAAAATTTAGATGCTTTCCACACTATTGAATACAACCTTCATTACTCTCATCCGAAAAAAAATTGCAGCAGTTGAAGTGAGGAACTTTCGGCTGATTAGTCTTGTTGGGGGGTTTATAAAATTATTGCTAAAGTCTTGGCTACTTGATTATGCACGGTCATGGGAGCTATTATTTCAGCTTCTCAGAATTCTTTTGTTCTGAACGGGTAGATTCTCGACCTTGAACTTATTGCTAATGAAATGCCTTGATAATAGATTGAAGACCGGTCTACTAGGGTTACTTTGTAAACTAGATGTTGAGAAGGCTTTTGATCATGTTATTTGGGGTTTTCTTATTAAGTTGCTAGAGTGTAGTGGGTTCTTTGATAAGTGGAGGCAGTGCATTTTCTTTTTTCTATCTACTGTTTGTTTCTCTATTTTGATTAATGGTTCTCCCTTTGGTTTTTTTTGAGAGTTCCAGAGGGTTGAGACAATGTGATCTTTTGTTTCCTTTGCTATTGTCTTGGTCATGGAAGCTCTTGGAAGAATGTTGGATAAAGCTGTCTAGGAAGGTTGTATGTTAGGTTTTTGTGTGGGTAATTTGGAGGGAAGATCTTTGGTGGTGTCTTATCTTCTTTTTGCTGATGACACTCTAATTTTATGTGATGCCGACCTTGATTAGATTTTGATTCTCCATATGATTTTCCGTATGATTAGATTTTATCCTCCCCAAACCCCCTTGCTGGCAAGGCCGGTTTGGTCCTCCTTGAAATGTTAAAATGTGGATAATTATTCCCCATTGTTTAATATGGTGTCTTTGGAGGGAAAGAAACAGTAGGTGTTAGACCATGTTAGGTTTTTGTGTGGGTAATTTGGAGGGAAGATCTTTGGTGGTGTCTTATCTTCTTTTTGCTGATGACACTCTAATTTTATGTGATGCCGACCTTGATTAGATTTTGATTCTCCATATGATTTTCCGTATGATTAGATTTTATCCTCCCCAAACCCCCTTGCTGGCAAGGCCGGTTTGGTCCTCCTTGAAATGTTAAAATGTGGATAATTATTCCCCATTGTTTAATATGGTGTCTTTGGAGGGAAAGAAACAGTAGGTGTTAGACCCATACTAATCATTTTGGATTGGTTGTCTACCTTGCAAAACCAATCATTCTCTTCTATCTTTGTTTTTCTTGATTCTTGTAATTTTTGTATTTGACCCCCTTGTACACTCCCTTTGTACTAGAGTGTCCCTTTCTGATATCAATAAATCTTATTACTTATCAAAAAAAAAAAAAAAATGGTAAAGTTGGGGTTAAGAATTAGCTGTAAGTTCTGGGACTTATTAATCTTACTGATATGTAAGATTTGTCAATTGGTAATCTTCCATCTAGAAACTTTTTTTTTTTTTTTAGGTAAAAATACAAATTACACCTTTTAAGTTTGGTCAATTATCATTTTCATCCCTTAAGTTTTATTTTTGTCATTTTAGTCTGTGGAGTTTACATTTGTTGTCAACATTGATCCTTCTGTTATAAACTATCCTTAACCATTAATTTTTTTTTTTCATTTTTTCATTTTTAAATTTGAAAATTTATTTACATTTTTCCTAAATAAAAATAAAATTCATTCTTTCTCTCCTTTCTCATCCCATCTCTGGGAGGAGTGACTCTATGGAGGCTGCAGTCTTCTGTGATAACATAAACATTTTGATACTCATCATTCAGGAGACTTACCTTCGTAGTTTCTGTAAAGGTAATATATATGAACAAAATGCCTTCTTGAATTTACCTGTTCGACCGTGTTTTCTGCATGTGAGAGAGTTCCTGGCTCTTGCCAAAGAGTTTGGCTAATGTGGTTGTGTGGATAGCATTGATTATCTATGAGAGGCACCACAGGAGGAGTGACCAAACCCAATTGACACAGCGGTGAAATCCACCACAAATTGATATGATATCTCTGCAATAAAATAATAGTCAAAATGTTGTAAAGCTTAATGTGATGCCTCAAATTGTGTGAATTTAGTCGAATAGGAATTTTTGAGTATGGGTTGTGTGGGTGTGGACTGAGTTCTACATTGGGTATTTACTAGGTGGATTTTGGGTTTCTAAGTGTTTGTGAGGAGTCCCAATTATAATTTGACTAGTCCTTTTGGGGTATAAGAGTAGATGTCGCTAGCAGATGTGGCTAGTGCTTTTATCAGGTCGTTATAAATGGTATCAAAGAAAATCTAGTAAGTGGTAACGTCATGTTACTTGGACTGGGTTGCAGCACAACTTGGGCCCATATGAGGTCGTTGGGAATTTAAGTGGGGGAGATTGTGATAGCCCAAATTGTGCTGATTTAATTGGATTGGATTGTTTGATTGTGTGTTGTGCTGGCTGTACAAGCATAGGCTGTCCTACATTAGGTGTTTATGAGGTGGATGTTGGGTTTATAGGTGGTTGCGAGGAGCCCACTTGTAACCTGACTAGTCTTTTTGGGTTATAAGCGCAGAGGTGGCTAGCGCTTTCCTCGGATCATTACAATTATAAATCTTGTCATTTTTAGTCCATAGCTGCAAATGAGGTGGAGCTTGGCACTTGGGACAGGGGGTAGATGCTTGTCCACCATAAAATCCAATGGATTTCTTACTGATTCATCTTCTTTCTACTTTTTCTTCTCTAATCTCACTAACCCTCTTCTTTCTCATCTAACCATCAGATCTATTTCCTTTCTTTTTCCTTAGCAATGGCCAAAACCCCCTTTTGTCTCCTTTATTTGTTTTCTTTCTTTTCAATTTCACCTTCTTTTCTACATGGCTGAATTTTATTGCTAGATGTTTTTAGCTTTTCAATTTTTTAGGTAAATCATGTTTTTGAATTTGTTGCTTAGTTGGTATTGGTAATTGGAACGGTGCTATTGTTGGGCATGTGAGATATTTATTATTGTTTTATTATAGTTGCTATTTTATTTAAAATATTATTAGTTTGTTAATATTAAAAAAAGAGTTTTTAATGCTTAACGGTAGTTTGTGATGGAAAGACTAATGTTGACAACTAATGTAGACTTAATGGACTAAAATGACACAAATGAAAAATGAGGAATGAAAATAAAAAATGACCAAACTTAAAAGGTGTCATTTGTAATTTTTTTAAAAAAATAATTTTTTAATAATTAATAATTTACATTTTTTAATTATAAATTTCAAACTCAATAAATGTAAGTTTTGGATCTTCTACACTTACAGATTTTCTTCTTGTTTTTGGACAAACCTTGGCCCATTTGCAGGAGCCTGCATTCCAGAGACTGATATTCATAACAATGCTTGCATGGGAGAATCCTTACCAAGAAGAGCTTGCAAATGCTTCAGAGAAAGCTTATTTTCAGGTTCATTTTTTGTCATTTATTTGCTAAACCACCTCTGGAATGTTGTGAGTTTCTTTACTGACTTCAGTGGCAATTAGTGGTTTGAGCTTTGTGTTTATTAAGATAATTAAACTACAATGCTTGCATGGGAGAATCCTTACCAAGAAGAGCTTGCAAATGCTTCAGAGAAAGCTTATTTTCAGGTTCATTTTTTGTCATTTATTTGCTAAACCACCTCTGGAATGTTGTGAGTTTCTTTACTGACTTCAGTGGCAATTAGTGGTTTGAGCTTTGTGTTTATTAAGATAATTAAACTCTTCTTATGATCAATCACGGAATAAAAGGAAAGATTAGAAGAAAAAGCATGGGTTTTTATATGCATTAATTGCAAACCCGATCATTGCGTGTGATAATTTTTTTATGGTGATCTTGTTATATATATATATATATATATATTTTGGCAATTTAGTCTAATTTAATGGAGAGTAATTTATTTCATAATCACGTTTTCATTTATTATAGAAACAATAAAAAATGTACTATATATAATTTATGTCGTACCAAAATGAGACAATACAATTTTTTAGGAATTCAAAAGGTAAGTTAGTGAACATATTCATTTTTTAATAAAATTTATTTATAATATTTTGTGTATCATTAAAAAGTATATAAAAGGGAAAGAGAAGACTTTTGTGAAGGGAAATGAAAAAAAAAAAAAAACACACACACACACACACACTACCAAAACACATATTGAAGAAAAAAAAGGGAACCATCAACCTTAATTAGAGTTATAAGGAAGAACAAAAATCCACCAAAAGAAAGGAGAGAGAGAGAGAGAGAGAGGGAGAGAGAGAGAACTCACATATTTGTAAATGTGGGAAAAATATGAATTGAATGGGAGAAATGATATCAAATTTATACAAAATAAAATAGGGAGAAGAAGAGTCAAAATATAAGAAAGATAAAAGGATGAAGGAAGTGTAATGGTAAAGAATAAAGTAGTGGGGGGAGATAAAGAGGCAAGAAAGGAGGAGAAAAGTTGGAAGAAGTATAAAGTAGGTGTGAGCTAATAGGGAGAAGAAGAGGTTTTTTATTTATTTTTTATTTTTTATTTTTTATTTTGAGAATTGGGAGAAGAAAAGTTTAAAAAGAGAAAAGAAAAGATAAAAAAATAAGTGGATAATGTAGCTCCACAGGAGCGTAGAAATAATAAATACTATACTTCAACTTTTAGATATATATAAATATAGATTGGTGTACATCTTTGCAGATAATGAACATTTTTCTATTTTGAGATCATTCAAGAAATAAATGATTTCTTGCTATATAAGATAGTTAGGGATTGGATAGTGACATCGCATTCTCATCAGCCTGCATTTGATAGGTCAAAAGGAGACATGCATTCTCACAGTTGATGATCCTGATCCTTAGAAAGCAATTCATATTTGACTGCTATATCATAACTCCCTAGCTAGGAGAGGGGCTCATATGTTTGTGTTCTAGTGGGCTCCCTTTTTCTTGCTCTTCCCCCTCCCCCCCTCCTAGCTAAGCTTTTTGGTACTGATAATAAGTACTTCTAATGACATTTTTCTTGGTATTAGTTTCACTATTATTTAATTATATAATGATGGGTGAATGACCTCATCTCCTTCACTTGTTTATCATTTTCTACATCCTTCAGTTATTCTCAAGTATAGCAAGTTAAGATTGCAGAGTGTGGTTTTCTTCTGGAAAGTGGGAATAAACTAGAATATTTGCAATTTCCATGACATATATTTTATTATATACCACTCATATGGCTGACCTTGATTAATCTGCTGAGGATCCATAGGAGACCCCAAACTTAAGGACTAAGGCTTGGTTGTTGTTATTGTAAGTGGAAATTTGATGAACGTGTAGCTGGTAGGAGCATTTTACTTTGATTTCTCATCTGGATGTAATGGCTGTTGACAGTTTCTTTTCTCTCTTTCAACAATTAGTTTAATATTGAGTATGATAAATTTAAACATATCAATATTTTGTTGCAATTGTAGAGGAAGCTTGTTAGAGAAAAGGCTTTTGTTCGTATAGCTCCAGCTGTTTCTGGTGTGGCTGATCGGTCGACTGTGCACAATCTATTCAAGGCACTTGCTGGTGATGAAGAGGGTATCTCTTTGAGTGTGTGGCTAACTTATATCAGTGAACTTCTCAAGTGAGCTCATGATTTTCTTCTGATCTATGTGTATATGGTTTGTGATATTGTAATCAATGCTTTAGCATCTTAGTAATTTCTTTTTATACAATAACACACTTCCTAATAGGTTAGGAAGAACAGATATCTGAAAAGTCCCACTGTATTAGTTTGGACATGTATTGAACATGGACATGGCTTGGGTACATGTCTGATTGAGTTAAAACATATTTTAAAAAATGGAAATGGGAGGTGCACCTTTGGCAAAAAAAAAAACCCACAAAAATTTGACTCTTAAGTTATCCGCCATTGCCCTTTCTTTGAAAGGTATTTTGTGCATCATAAAATGAATTGTAATTTCTTGAATAACATGTCTTTTGTAGCTTTTACTGTTCATATTGCATATAATTACAAACTATATTTCTTCATCTGAAAATGCATTCAAGCTTCTACTGTTTCTGGTGTAGAGTGCATGAAGGACGGAGATCATACCAGATTCGAGAATGTCCCCAGTTTTATGAGGAGAGAGTCTTATGTATTGCTTCCAGCAGAAAGCGGCCTGTTCTAAAATGGGAGAACAATATGGCATGGCCAGGAAAACTTAGTCTAACTGATAGAGCAATCTATTTTGAGGTAATAGTCTTGTGTAACATTTCTTCATTGAATATGCATTTTGTGGAAAAATTGGTGTTCTTCATATGAAGTCCGTTAAGTTATTGGTGGAATGTATAGTATGATTCTATGCATATTCAACTCAACAAAAAGTGTTTTATAATACCTTTTTCATTGGTATGTTCTGTTAAACTGCCAATTCTCCCCAAAGCTTAAGTTATTAAGAAATGGTAAGTTTAATCACTTAACCATAATTCTAACACTCCCCCTCATTTGTGGGCCTAAACTTTCCCTTGATAAGTGGGGGCCCAACAAGTGGGAATATAACATTTTAAATAGAAGGTAGAGTAAAGACAGTGATTGAACTCAGGATCTCCTGTTTTGATACCATGTTAAATTACCAATTCTCCCAAAAGCTTAAGCTATTAAAAAATGCTAAGTTTAATTACTTAACCATAATTCTAACATGTTAGACGCTCACCCAGTGCGTTTTGAATCCACAACCTCATCTTCCACCAATTTTTATAGGAAAAGGAAGTATTTTCGACTGGGATCAAAAACTAAGCCCTCTATCTAATAGGAGTAGGAAAATTGTCTTATTACAAAAACAACTTATAACCCTGACTTTGAATAAAAGTAATTATAAACCTACTTCAATACTAGAGCCTAAAATAAAATACCCATTAAAATACAATTAACCTGCAAAATAAAGATCTTTTTGTGTCTCCTACATCAGCTACATGTTTATTGTATTTTCAATTATTGATTGCAATGAACCCTAGTAGGGTATATATAGGAACTAGGGTTAGCCCTACATGGGCTTACAAATTACAATATATTGGGCCTCTTGGGCCAGTACATTACATATAATTATCCTTGATCAGTGAATTTTTCTCTCAGCCATGACTAGATTTTTCTTCAGGCATTGATCACAACTAACCCAAAGTACAACTTAGCTTCACTGTAACACTGAGATTTGAGATTGCAACTAATTGCTCCAAAACCTCAATCTCCCACACAGGCTTTCCTCAAAGTCTTAAAACAAGTTAAACTCCAACAACTCAACCAAAAAGAGAAAAAAGAAAAAAAGAAAAAAACACTCCATAACACCAATCCGGGATGGCTGAACCTCTCAAACACACAAATAAAACCCCAAAAAAAAAAAAAAAAAAAATCAGCAAACAATCTTCAGATTGCTGGTGGGCATCTTATTTGTTCCAAGGAACTCGTAGTTATACATTGGCTAAGAAGTTGGTAGCTTTGAAAGTGGATCTTAAACGGTGGAATGAAACTGAGTTTGGCAATGTTGCTATTAAGAAGCAGCAGTTATGGAGTAAATTGAGTGCTTTAGATGTTAGAGGGGAGACTCATTTACTAATAGTTGAGGAAAAATTAGAACAGGTAAATCTCCGTACAGAAATTGAGAGGTTCACTTTGCTAGAGGAGTTTAGTTGGAGACAAAAGTCTAGGATGTTGCACTTGAGGCAGGGGGATGCCGATACCAGATTTTTCATAGGATAGCCTATTCTAATAGAAGAAATAATGGTATCGAGACTCTTATGGTTAATGGGACTTTGTCTTCTAATCAGGATATGATTGTGGATTGTATTACTCAAATTTTCATGGATTTATATTCTAAGCAGCAACTTAATAGACCTTTTCCAAAAGTGTTGAAATTTCCAACAATATCTAGAGATAAAGTGGACTGGTTGGGGAGATCTTCTGAGGAGACAAAGATATTTGAAGTCATTAAGGATTTCAGTGGTGACAAATTGCTCGGGCCTTGTGGTTTTCCCATGGCATTTTTCCAATCTTGCTGGGAGATTCTTAAACCAGATCTTATGGCTGTTTTTCACCATTTTTTTTTTTTTTTTCTAAAGGTCAGTTTGAAAAAGGCATGAATGCAACCTTCATTACTCTCGTTTCAAAAAAATCTGCTGTAGTAGAAGTCAAGGACTTTCGCCCTATTAGTCTTGTTGGGGGTTTATAAAATTATTGCTAAAGTTTTAGCTACTCGACTACACACAGTCATGGGAGATATAATTTCAGCTTCTCAGAATGCTTTTGTTCTGAAGAGGCAGATTCTTAACCCAGTGCTTATTGCTAATGAATGCCTTGATAGTAGATTGAAGTCTGGTCAGCCAGAATTGCTTTGTAAACTAGATGTCGAGAAGTCTTATGATCATGTGAATTGGGGCTTTCTTATGAATTTGGTGGTTTTTATGATAAGTGGAGGACGTGGATTTTCTTTTGTCTATCTACTGTTTGTTTTTCTATCGTTATTAATGGTTCTCCTTGTGGTTTTTTTGTGAGCTCTAGAGGGTTGAGACAATGTGATCCTTTGTGATGCAGGGGATGTGATGGGCTGTCTGTGTATGGTTTAGAAACAATGAAAGGGCTGAGTTACTTAGAACAAATTGATAGGTGGATAAGTACTTCTGCAAGAACACTTAGTTCCAAATAGCACACAAAGGCTAACAATTCATTCAATTACCAAAAAATGATTTACAAAGAGCTTACATTCTCCTACTTATACTAGTTGTTCGACATTGGCAGCCTCTAGATGGTTGGCAAAAGTGTCTAAATCCTATAGGCTAATGCTTAAGAAATCTTCTAACTAACTAACTAACTAACTAATTAGTTACAAGTGGATTAGGATATAGGCATATAGTTGCTTGAAATTCCTTGCATCACTTTGTCTGCTTTGTTAGTTGTTTTGGTCGTGGAAACTCTTGGAAGAACGTTAGATAAAGTTGTCCATGAGGGTTGCAGGTTAGGTTTTCATGTGGGTAATTTATAGGGTAGATCTTTGGTGGTGTCTCATCTCCTCTTTGCTAATGACATGTTAATTTTCTGTGATGCTGTCCTTAACCAGATTTTGATTCTCTGTATGGTGCTTATTTGGTTTGAGGCCGTTTCAGGACTAAAAATAAATATGGGTAAGTCAGAATTGGTACCTGTGGGAGTGGTTCATAATATTGAGATATTGTTGAATGTCCTCGACCGCAAGCAAGGTACTTTTCCAATGAAATATTTGGGTCTTCCTTTGGGTGTAAAATTTAAAGATAAGATGATTTGGAACCTGATTTTGGAGAAGGTGGAAAGGAGATTAGCGGGATGGAAACGTTTGTACTTATCTAGGGGAGGTAGAGTCACTCTTATTAAAAATACTTTATAAAATTTGCCTACTTATTTCCTCTCTTTATTTCTGACCCCTGCTCCTGTGACTAACCATATTGCAAAAATCCAATGGAATTTCTTATGGGGTGGTCTAGGGGATGAAGCGGAATTTCTTATGAGTGATCTAGGGGACGAACCCAAATTTCACCTAGTTAAATTTGCCACTGTGTGTACTCCTCTTTCTTCTGGTGGTTTGGGGATAAGAAATTTGAGGATTTTTAATGAAGCTTTAGTTGGGAAGTGGTTCTGGAGATTTGAAGAAGATGCTCTTTGGTAGCAAGTGGTAGAGGTTGGATGTGTATGGGGAGGCTGGTGTACTGGTTCAGTTGCTAGTCCTTATGGTGTTAGTCTGTGGAAATATATCAGTTGGGGATGGACTTTTTTGTCACGTTATATTGTGTATGAAATAGGTGATGGGTCAAGAGTGAAGTTTTGGTGAGACCGATGGTGTGGGGAGACACCTCTTGTTGCCAGCTATCCTAAATTATTTAGATTTTGTCATGATAAGGAGGGAAGTGTGGCTGAGCTTATGAAGTTTACAAATGGAGTTCTTCATTGGGATGTAAGTTTCTTTAGGGCTATTCATAATTGGGAATTGGAGGCTATGTTGAGCTTCATTGATACCATATATGGAACTTCTATAAAGGGAATACAGGAGGATAAAATGAGCCAAAAAACTAGATAGAACTAAGGGTTTTATGGTTAATGCTTATTAATTTCTGCTAGTGGGCTCTAATGATTCATGTTTTCCTTGGAAAAGCATATGGAAGTTGAGGATCTCCTCTTGAGTGGTTTTCTTTGTTTGGACTGCAGCTTGGGGGAAATGTTTGGTGATTGATAATTTAATTAAAAGGAAGGTTTGACTATTGGATTGGTGTTATATGTGCGAGTGTAATGGTGAATCAGTTGACCATTTTTTCCTTCATTGTCTAGTTACCATGGACTTGTGGTCTATGGTTTTGGGCTTATTTGGAGTAAGTTAAGTTATGCCAAAGTTAGTTGTGGGGCTCGTAGCTTGTTGGCAGGGGTGGTTTGGTCATCATTGGAATGGTCATATATGGATAATCATTCTCCATTGTCTCATGTGGTGTCTTTGGAGGGAAAGAAATAGTAGGTGCTTTGAAAATAATGAGAGATCCATTTTAGACCTCAAGTTACTTTTCTTTAGAACCTTAGTAGATTGGCTGTCTGCTTTGAGAAACCAATCTTACTCTTCCTTTCTTGATTTTCTAGATTTTTTTTTAAATTTTTGTACTTGATTTCTTTGACCCCTGTACACTTCCTGTGTACTAGGGTGTCCCTTTTTTGATATCAATAAATCTTATTACTTATAAAAAAATAACAATCTTCAACCCAATCCTTCTTTTTTATTTCTATTGTAATAATAAAAATAAAAGGAATACATTTTTGGTTGGAGCAATCTTTGTCAGTGATCTTTCAATTCTATGTTTCAGGCAATTGGTTTATCAGGGCACAAAGATGCTATAAAACTTGATCTCACTAGAGATGGACTACGAGTGGAGAAAGCAAAAGTTGGACCTTTGGGATCTGCTCTTTTTGACTCAGCTGTCTCCATCTCCTCTGGTACCGAGTGAGTAAGCTACTTCAAACTATCAGCAGAGCAACTTGTGCATTTAAAAGTGCTGTAGTGTATAAGTAATGATATACCTTCGATGTGGAACAGCTGGCTGCTTTTTTTATTCTCACAGTGCTGTTAAAGGAAAGATCAGATTGTTTATCCTATGATATTAGGGGGACAGACTGAAGTAGAGATCAAATCAAGAATACATGTCAGATCTGTTTGGTTTTATGCTAGGGACTTCCATTAATGAAACTCTCTTCATATAAATTAGCTATTCACTAGTAGGATTTTTTTAAAATTACCTTACCAAGGAATTCATTCAAGAAAGGAATTCAAGAAACAAGTGGACATTGCCTCCTGGGTATGAGGATAAACTGCTTAGTCCGTTAGGTGTGACAAGCCTCTGGATTACCCGGTAACTGGTTCTGGTGGGTGGGGTCAGTTGCCCGTAGGAGTTTGATTAATAGTGAGGATTGTTGTAGAGTATGCTCTACAACGTGCAGCTAATTTGAGGGAAATTCTCCTATGTCATCAAAAAGAAAAAAAAAAGAAAAAAGAAAAAAGAAAGAAAGAAACAAGTGGACGTTGTTACAAGACACACAAGGAGAGCAGTAACAATCAGAATATGGTTGTTAGTAAATCCTGATAGGATAATGCACTGACTTTGAGCAGGGTTGGTTGAAATATAAATGAATTGGAGGTGGTTAATTTTTCATTTTTGCTGAAGCATATTTGAACTGAATCTAAGGAATGTGGAAGGATACCATAAGCAGTAGTAGGTTCCTAAAGAATCTGCTCTTCTTGGTTTCATGCAGTTCAAAATTGTCACTTGGTACAATTGTTATTGTGAATGTTCATTTATCTGGGTCACTAGATCTTTTATTGTTTTAGAATTTATATTTAATTGTAATTTGCATGTCATGTAAAATATTCAACTCGGTTCCTTAAAAAGTGAGGACACATTATCTCTCTCAATGTATATGTTAGGATATTTGTGTATGTTTACACTTCTGTTTAAGTTTATTGGGTGACACACAATTGGTTGAGGACCAAAAGTCTTTCAAAGTTTAGAACTTACTCTGGATTGCTTATTTAGTATGGTTACCTTCCTTGGGCCAGAAAGGAAACCTTATCATTATATTTCTCTTTGACGGTTGTTAACATTCAAAGAAATCCCCATCATTACATTTCTCCCTTTTCTCTTATGGACCTTGCCTCTCCTTCTAAATTCATGGGGATTGGAATCTAGAATTTGGACCTTGATTGTTGTCTTATTTCACCAATATATTTTCCAATGATTGTTGAAGAGTGTGAGAGTTGCAAAAGGATATGCATTATGGAATTGAAGATATGTGTCTTAGTGGGTTGAAGCTTCTTTGTGCAACCATTTGTCTCATAAAACCAAGTATTCTGAGTTATTCTAGTCCTACAAGTTTTTTCTTTCACGTTCTTCTTCCATCAAATAAAGCAACTACAAGAAAAACATGGTGAAGTTGGATCAACCTATCAATTGTTATCGAAGTGCTTCACAGATAACATGGATACCTACTTATCTGAAAATAGATAATTGGGTTAACCCCTGATCTTGATTTTTGGTCATCTTCGAGGAAGAGTAATAAGAAACTCAAGAAAAATAAAAGTTTTTCAGTTGATGGGCTCAGCCTTGGCCAACTGCTAGAGGGGTGGAAGCATGGGAGGGAAAAATTAGGGCAGAATTTATAACCCACTCTAGTAGCACACTCAAATTTAAAGGGAAGCTTTATAAAATTAATTGCTTATGATAATCATTTCTGGGGATATGTTAGAGCTGCAGTTGGAAACGAAATGAAATCAAACCTAATGTTAATGACAATGATCCATACTAATGTTTAACATGATTTAGCGTATCTCACTCATTATGTTACTCCTGGACATCGTCTCTGGTATATAGGAAAAATCTGATCTGGTGCATTGTAATAGAGCGAGTGAGATGTATCAAATTATTCAGACAACCCCCCTCCCCCCCCCCAAAAAAAAAAAAAAGAAAAAAAGAAAGAAAGAAAGAAAGAAAGAAGAGAATAAAAAAAAGCGATTCATCAAATCATTATCGGTGTATATCTTCTCAATTTTATGGATTAGGATTGTAATGATATTAGGATTTTTCAAAATAAATTTAATCAATTTATCTTGATTGTTTAGGTTTTTGAAGGTCATTGTAATAGTTAGCAAACAATTAAAGGGCCAAGCCAGTATTTTGAAGCCTTATTTCTCCACATAGTATTTTATCAACTGTGTTGACCTAGCTTTAAGTATCCTTTCTGTCGCATGAACACTTCAGGGGGTGGCCACTCCCTGCCCTCTGGCCTAACATTTACTGCTTTGTTCTGTTTACTTTTCTGTCTTTTCAAGGAAATAATATTTTCTCTATATATTACCCATCTAGTCTGAAAAATTTGACCGCAGAGCCAACTCATAAGGATAATGTGACATTCCAAAACAATGTTGGACATCTTTGATAATGATAAACCCGTGAATGAAATCCTCATGTATTTGAAGGTGAATGTAGGAAATTATGACAAGGAATACTGTGATATTGTGAGTGAGATGTTGAATCATGTCTGCTTCATCTTATCTCAAACTTCTACAATAGGGTAGTGGTATGATTATTTGGAATATTGGATTTATCAAGATTTTGATTTGATTGGACATATCATCATCTTTCTCTTCTAGCTTTAGGGTTTGATATCATTATATAAACATTGTTTTGTTTGTAATAGTTTTTTTTATTTTTATTTTTATTTTTTTATGTAGAAGTCTTTTCTTCAAGCTGCATAATTCTCTTATAAATATCTCATCTACTTACAAGAATAATACACATTTTGTTTGTTTTTATTTAGGTCAAAATCGTGGGTCCTGGAATTTGTTGACTTGGGAGGTGAAATGAGGCGAGATGTCTGGCATGCATTTGTAGGTGAAGTTATTGCTTTACACAAGTTCATGCGTGAGTATGGACCAGAGGATGGTGATGAATCTTTGTTTCATGTGTATGGTGCTCTTAAAGGAAAGGAGAGAGCTACTATCAGTGCTATTAATAGTATAGCGAGACTTCAGGCCCTTCAGTTTATGCGGAAGTTATTAGATGATCCCACCAAACTTGTTCAGTTCACATATTTAGAGTACGCACCCTATGGTCATGTTGTTTGTCAAACTTTAGCTTTAAAATTTTGGGGTGGACCACTAGTTACAAAATTTATGGAGGCAGGCAGCCAATCAACTGGAGGAGCAAGGCCTTCTGATGAGGTATTTGAAAGAAATAACCATGTGTTTGACATAGATGGAAGTGTTTACTTACAGAAGTGGATGAGATCTCTGTCTTGGGCTTCCAATGATTCGACTACTTTCTGGAATAACTCTTCAATAAGACAAGGGGTGGTATTAAGTAAAAATCTAGTTGTGGCTGATGCAACTCTTGAAGAAAGAGCAACAGAAACATGCAAACAAAAATACCATGTGGTCGAGAAAACTCAGGCTACAATTGATGCTGCAACGCTTAAAGGGATACCTAGTAACATTGATCTTTTCAAGGTTGGTCACTTGACAATTTTTTAATATATTCTTTTACATTTGTATTGCTCCTTGATCCTGTATTTCTCCTTTAGTCCTTCTTTCCTTTGAGTAGTTTTTGAATCACAAGAATAGGAAACCATTTAGCAATACTTTGTCTAGCCATCTCTTTGATTACTCTACAATAGCATGCATCCTTTAGTCTAAAATATTTTTCCTAAGCATTATGTCAATCTAATATGAGCTGATTCCTCTTCTAGATGGACATAATTTTGTTGAAGTCCGAAGTTTAGTTTTCAGGTTACATGAGTTGATGTTGTGGTGGTAATTATATCATCAAAATAAACCAATAATAAGGTCTTTGCTCTTTTAGAAGTGGAAGGCAGAATGATCAGGTTGGCAGCAGAAAAGCACAAACCTTGTTGCTGCTTCACCAGTTACCAATTTAAGCTATAGGAGACTACTTAAGGCCTTAGATAGCTTTACCTAATCTGCATACCTCACCAAACAAATTCCCCCTAAACAACTGACCCTGATGGTTGCTCCATGAACACTTCCTCCTGCAAATCACCATGTAAGGATGCGTTTTTGACGTCCAACTGAAACAAAGGCGAACCAAGATTAGGAGCCAAGGATATTAAAATCCAAACCAAATAAATTTTTGCAATTGGGAAAAAGGTACGTGTAATCCACCCTATAAGTCCGAGTATACCCCTTTGGAACTAGGCACACTTTCAGATGCTTGATGGAATCATCTAGCAAATACTTTATAATATACACCTAACGAAAAGCAACAATTGAATTTTCTAATTGAATAGTAACCAAGTCCCAAGTACAATTCTAATCAAGGTGTTATGGGTATAATGCTAAGGGCAAAACAGTATTATCACGGTACTGTGTTATATATGAATAATATTTTGTGTTAGGGTTTAGTTAACAAAATCAAGACACGTTTTCCCCACAACAGAAGGGTTGTCATCGCTTCTTCCATAGTTGTCCTTTCTGAAATAGACATAGCCTCCTGGATAGACTGGGGAATAGCCAGAAAAAATACAAATGAGGTAAAGACATTAAATAAGGGAGATAAATGTGTACAAGAAACATAATGAAAAATAGGGTGAGAAGTATAAGTAACCATACCTTTGTGAAAGAAATGGGAAGATATCTGAATCAAAAAGGGATATCCATTTTGGGAAGGAGGCTCACACCTGTAAAGGTTTAAGGGAGCCTTAATCGAATGAGAGCTATCACGAATAGAACAGGAAGATACCAATAGCAATCAAGGAAGACATAGAAGGAATTATCACATCCTGAGAAAGAGGATGAATAATATGAATTAGTTTTAAGGAGGGTGACATCATCACTTACAAAATGATGACTGAGTTTAGGACAATAATACTTGCACCCTTTTTGCATTCACAAGTATGTGAGAAAAATAAATTTTAAGAAACTGAGGATTTGGTATTCCAGTTTTTCACCTTTGAGGCCTAATATTTAAACAAAGTAAAACACACCCAAAATTTTTTAGAGATAAGCGGAATAAGGTTTTATCATGAGCCAACACAATAAAGGGGATTTGAACACCAAGGACACTGGGGAATTTTATTGATAAGATAACCAATTAGCACAATATCGCTCCAATAGGATTTAGGAACGCTTTTCTTTTTGATAAGTAATAATTTTATCATGAAAATAAACATCAAATACTTAGGTGGTATACTAGATGCATATAGAAAACTTCCCCAAGTCCAATAACCACTAGAACAAATTCCTCATAAAATGCGTTTTCATCTAAAGTTGACCTCTCACATTCATCAATTTTTCTTGCATTTCTATTTCTCCAGATACGCCACATCAAACAATGAGGAATGGTTTTCCAAATCTCCCTATAGCAATGCCATCAAGACAGCCTTGCCTACTCACTAGTAGATAACTACCCTCCTAGACATCACCCACTGAACCCCAATAATTGCAAAAGCCAAATCCCATATATCCTTGGCAATAGGGCTGTGCAATAACAAATGATGCACTTTCTCTCCATCTCTTTGACACATACAGCACAAACTAACGAGAAAAGAATTACATTTTCTCAAGTTTTTTTGTTAGAATTTTCCCTAATGAAGCTGCCTAAAGGAAGAATGCTACTTTTATTGGTTCTGTAGGTTTCTAGATGCTTTTCTAAGGGAACATCTAATCACCTTTAGGAGATTTGTTTTTGATAAGTAATGATAATTTTGTTCAAACATTAAAAAAGAGTCACCCAATTATACACGATGTATTAAATAGCTAGGGACTCACGACTAGTGATTCCCTCCCTTCTTTTCTTAGCTCTCTTTCTCTTTTGTAATTTTTTTTTTTCTCTCTGGTTTGCTCTGTGCTGTTCTTGCATAGAGTAGCCTTTCATATATATATATATATATATATCATTCTTACTTATGAAAAAATAAAAAAAAATTACAAGCATTTAGTTAAATTGTAAACTATAGAAATTCAGGTTAGAGAAGTAAGAGGAAGGGGAAAATAAAGGGAGAGTTTAGGCGTTAATCTATCAGCCTCCACCTTACACAAGTATCCTTATTAATATGCTAATAAAACAAGTAACGAGAAAATAGCTCTAACACTCCCCCTCAAGTTGGGAGCATACATATTAAACATGCCCAGCTTGAAAGATAGTCGTTGAAACGAGGCATGAGCTAAAGGCTTGGTGAAAATATCACCCAACTGATCATTCGAACGAACAAAGAGGTTGACAATCTGTTTCTTCATCATTAAATCCCAAATGAAGTGACAATCAAACTCAATATGTTTGGTATGTTCATGGAACACAGATTGCTAGCAATATAAATAGCAGCCTGATTGTCACCAATAAAGGTGCAATAGCCATAGCCAGATGTGGACTGCTATTCAAAACGACTACCAACCCAGTTAGTATCACTAATACCTGTCACAGACAGAGAAGGAGAGGGCTTGTACAAAAGTCCCCGTCGAGGTGCCCTTTTCAGATAACATAAGATACGACGGACAGCATTAAAGTGAGGTTGTCGAGGAGCATGCATATATTGATTAACCACACCAACCACATAAGTAATGTCAGGACGAGTCACAGTAAGATAATTCAATTCCCAACCAAGCGGCGATATCGACTAACATCACTAAACAGTTCACCTTTCTTGCCATCAAGTTTAACAGCAAAATCCATAGGACTATCAGCAGGATGAGCACCCAAGTGATCAGTTTCAGACAATGAGGAATAGCGCTTCTCCCAATTAGACATGACCAGTTACTACAATCCAATAAAATAGGAAAGTGATCTGATAAAAGCATGGATAAACTTCTTTGTGACAACGAGGAATAGCGCTGCTCCCAATTAGGCGTGAAAAGTGAACCTGTCAATTCTCGACATTGAAGCAATCTCACAATTATTTGACCACATGAAATTACCTCCTTCTAGTGGAACATATACTAATCCATGTGCATATATAAAATCAGAAAAACGATGCATTGCTGCCGTAAACACATCAGCCCCTACTCTTTCCATGTGGAATCGAAACACATTGAAATCCCTGCTTATACACCATGGTCATCAAGAAATTGAGACAAAACAGTATGAACTTATTCTTGAGCATTTTTTAGGACAAAAAACACTAATTAAATCAAGTTGTGTTTATTGGACAAAGTTTAGCTACAACTTCCATTAAAAAAATTAACACGACTATATATTTTGAAAATCTAATCATTGGATTGCATATTCTTTATGTTCATACACATGTCAAATTTTGTGCTGCTCAGATATTATTTACTATTTGATCTATAACCTTATTTTTATGAATAATTTTAGACTACATAAACTTGAAATTTAAAATTTTGATTGATGACATAGTTATTGATCTTTGATCTTTTGGAAATTTTGTAAGCATGGAGGATATAAGAAAAAAAATGTAATCCAATGGTGAATTTGTCAAAATTTACATCCAATAGAAAGATATTGAATGGATTTGTAACCATGGGCTACAATTAAGTTTGTAGCCAAACTTTGTCCGTATTTATTTCCCTATACAAATAATTTATAAATGGAATACAACTTTGACATTTTCTTCAAGTTAAAACCAAGTGACTTTAGAGAAATCATCAATGAAGAGAAAAACACACCAAAGCCCCAAATATGAGTGGACTTTTATTGGGCCACAAATGTGTAAGTGAACTAGGTGAAAAAGATGACTAAAACCTCTTTCATGTCTAGACGCACAAGTCACTCGATGTTGTTTATTTAACTAAAAAGCTTCACACTATAAGGACCCAATTTGACAACATGATGGAACTAGCAACTTTAAGGTTTGGAGAGAGGGATGACCAAGCAGACAATGATGCTGAAAAGGAGAGACAGATGACTGAATGGCCACTGAATGAGAAGAATTATGAATCCAGATAGTACAGACCATCAGACTCATGTCTACTACCAATTTTTCTCCCATTAGGAGATCCTGAAAAAAACAGTGAAGTGCTTTAAAAAGTTTGCTAATAGATGCTAGACTTACTAAAAATTTAAGGAATATAACATTGAAGACAAGGATGGGGTTAGCAGTGTCCAAACCTGATACAATAGTGATTGAGAGAAACCTAACATGGGGAAGACTAGTCGGCTTTTCAAGATCAGAAAGTAAACTAGTAGTACCAGTTATATGATCAGTTGCTCCCTAGTCAATGACCCCGGGTTTTTTTTTTTTTTTTTTGATAAGTAAGAAGATGTATATTCANATTTTTAAAGGCTCTTTTTTTAGGCTTCAATTGATTATTTCTAGGAAAATGATTTTTGGGCATATATTATTGGCTGAAATAAGGTTTACCTTAGTGGTGGAATTACCATTGCTCTCTTGTGTCATGAGTGCATCTTGTCCTCTAGCCTCCTCCTCCACACGGATGCGGTGATCAAAGTCTCTAAGGATGTCTCCTTTTGTTTGTGCCGCAAAGTTTTTGGAACTCCCTCCAAGATTGTGGTAGTTTGTCAATTATGCCAGCTACCACCAAATTGTCTCCAATCTTTATGCCTTCGGATCTCAATTCTGCAATGATCATTTGGAAGTCTTGTGCTTGATCCACCACCGATTTTCCATCCACCATTTGGTAACGGAAAATCTGCTAGCAGCATACTTCTTTGCACCTGCCTCATCGGTATCATACTTGCTTTGTAAAGCTTTCCAAATTTTCTTAGCAGAATTGTAAGTTGTATCATAATAATCATAGAAATGATCAGCAAGACAATTCAATAGATAAGAGCGACAGTTATACTCATCTTTTGTATACTTATCTATTTTTTCTTGATGGAGAATATATTCTTCATCACTCATCTCATCGGTAGGAACTTTTGATGGATTCTTGTCAGTGAGGATGTAGGAGACTTTGAGAAGACTCAAGTAAAAGAGGACCTTTCCTTTCCATCTCTTGAAGTGGGCTCCCTTAAAGCGAAAGGGCTTGTTAAGATCTCCAACAGGCTCATTTGGTTTCTCTTGTGTAGGCTCCATGTGTTGAATCTCCTTAAAATTGTTGGTGCAAATACAACGTAATAGAAATAACACAAAGAGAAACTGAAAAATACTTCTGAATATTATTAATGTAAAGAGAAATTACACAACACTATTTGGACTGAGGCGCGGCACTCGCTCTCTTTAAGGAGATTCAAGCCCTTGGTTGGCTAAACTTTGTAACCGGTGCAGACCTTCTATGACTTGTCTCCCCCAGGATACAACAGCCCAACAAGTGTCGTATGGCTAGAACAACTTCTGCACAAAGTGTTCAAGCCCAAAGCTCCACCAGATAGAACACCCTTCCTTGCCAAGAATCTCTCTAATTTTTTCTTTATGTGTATTGTAATTTCAGTTACTTGGATTGAGTCTGAATGAGTCTATTTATAGGTTCAATGGGCCTCACGAAATTACTACCCAATTTATTCTGATTAATTAGGTCCATAATTCTGATGTAGTGGGTGTTACAAGATTAATTGCTGGATTTTAATCTGATGGGCTGGAGTTACACAATTAATGGTTTGATAAGGAGTTTTTGAAGAATGAAAAGGCCCAAACGGATAGTCCATTAAGTGGGTTAATGGCTCTTTATTGTCCATAGTAAAAATGGAGTATTAATTCGGGCCATTTACTCACCAACGGATATGGTAATTGCTCTGAATGGGCTGTCAAGTAGGAGGATCCAAGAGGCTGATTCATTTCGAATCTCGATACCTCCACTCTTCACCTCCCCCTTGCGCACGTATCTAGCACAATATCTGAGTCAATACATTTTAGCCCATTAATCACCACAATTAAAAAGAATAAAAAAGTCTCTCTCCTTTTCAATGTGGGATTAAACATTTTCACTAACTCCTCATCTCCCATATTTACTCACATATCTTTTCATTTATGTTATTACATTTATTCATTTTATTTATTTAATATTAAAAATGCTCCAACGTAGCATGAGGGGTCACAACAAAAGTTCAAAAGATGAGTTTCCGTGGAACTCCGGTGATCCCTATTGTGGATTTTTCATTCAAGACACCAGGATTTGGGTTGCTGGGTCGAGAGACCCCAAGATTCAGGTCGTCAGGGTTGGTCGGATTGACCCATTAACTCAACTGGGTTGGGTGATGTTTTTCTCTCGTAATTGCTACAGGGAGCCTTTGTCGAAGTCACAAAGTTTTTGAGTGTGGGTTTTATTTCATTTTATTATATTTCTTATCCTTTTTTTTTTTATTTGGGGATTTGTTTTACGGTATGGCTATGGTTATGGCTGCAGCTGTGGGCGCCAATGGTTTCAGTTACTGTAGTCACTGGTAATGGAGAATGCCAAAGTTGATGGCGGATGTCAGAGTTAGCAGTAGTAGGTGAATTTGATTTTGTTGCTCTAATACCATGTTCTCATGAAGTGTGTTTAGGGTTAATTAATTTATCCTAACACATGCAAAATATCTATACTAATAACTTCAATGCATTATTACAAATTTTCCCCTAGTATTTTATGTTTTACATTAGAATAAAGCAGCAATTTCAGTTATTGCACCGCAGTTACTTTATATTGCTTACAGTTGTTTTGCCCTTGCCCTTGAATCATTGCATCATAATTAGATGAAGACTATTGGCCTTTTGTCCTTGTGCAGGAACTTGTCCTTCCTCTGACAATAATCGCCAAGAATTTTGAAAAGCTTAGGCATTGGGAGGAGCCATACTTGACTATTTCTTTTCTTGCATTTGCATATACAATAATTTTCAGGTAGAAATTCTCTTTTAATAATTTTTTTAAAAAAATGAAGTTCTAAGCTGGTAGATTACTTTACAACTGAAATTTTGTTTCTTATTTCACAAGGCAATGCGTGATGTGAATTTTTAATCAGAAATGATAATAGTTTCTTGCTTATATGACATTCCTAATGTTAGAAAAGTTGCAATTGTATTTTACTGAAAGCAGTTGTTCCCTCCATCCTATGATTAGTGGCACAAGTTGCATTTTTGTTGTCTCGATATGTATGTCCTTATCCAAACGTCAAAACCATTATTTTTATTTCCTTTTCCTTCATCAGGAGAAAATACAATTTTGGTCCTTACATTTTAAGGTCACCATCTACATTTTGGTAGTAGTCAATTTTGTCCATTTTATTTTCAACTTATAGTCAATTTCTGTTAGTAAGTTGATGGTAGGAACCAAATTACTGTAAGTTGAAAATAAAAAAGACCAAATTGACTACTAAAAAAATGTAAGAATCAAATTTACCGTGACCCCAAAATGTATGGAGAAAAATGGTATTTTTGCCTACCCAACTACTTTTTCTAAACTGACAAATTTTGAAAGTCTAAAATGTTTTGTTTCGAATTGATTTTTTTTATATTAAAATTTTTGCATTTTTCAATTGAGCCAGTCATTACGGGACAGAGGAAGTACTTTGCATCTTGCTTTGTTGATTGTTTTTATATGTTCTGAAATTTTGAACTCTATGATTGTAACCTAAGCTCGGTGTTGATTTTGTTTTCAGAAATTTGCTTTCATATATATTTCCCATGGCCTTGATGATTATAGCGGCTAGCATTCTAACATTGAAGGGGCTGAAGGAGCAGGGCCGCCTTGGACGATCATTTGGGAAAGTTACTATCCATGACCAGCCACCAGCAAATACTATTCAAAAGATTATAGCCGTAAAAGATGCCATGCGTGACTGTGAGAACTATTTGCAGAATCTGAATGTCACACTACTAAAAATACGTACTATTCTCCTCTCAGGTCAGCCGCAGGTACATTGTCACTTGTCACTAGTGAGAAATCTTGTTAAAATTATGCATTTAACAACACATGCTGTATTGATGTCACTTGAATGTTTTTTTTTTTCCCCGTCTTTTTGACTTGCACATTAAACCTGATGTATTTACTGCTGTTTGGTATCATCTTTCGACAAAATATGTTGCTATGCCAGAAATAAATGCCTATTTTGTTCTGAAATATAGCTCTGTAGGAAACACAATTAGCAGGATGTGTTTATTTTCAATCTTCTCTTTTTCAGCCTACGTAACACATTCAATATATAACCCTTCATCAATATTCCTTGGAAACATCCATGAAAACCTCATAAACTGTTGTGCAGATAATGTATTGCTTTTCCATGAGAAAACGACCTTAAATTCAAGTTCAAAGATTAAAGGTGCTAAAGGAATACCAAAAGTGAGGTGTAGAAGTAGCAGAAATAATCCTCAAAGATTTCACTGAAATTATGGCATTTATTGGGGTGGACTAGTTAAAAAGATTTGGTTAGTTTATCAATCAAATGATATATTGTTTCAGTGATTTTCGTGTCTTAAAAAAGTGCTAATTCATGATAATTGCTAATTTTATCAATCAAATTGCATGTTAATTGTTTTCAAACTTCATTATTTATGTCTACTTTTTTTCCCCTTTGATTTACCATATTGCTTGACCTACAAGTACCTTGTTTTATTGATACACAATATTCAAGTTGAAGAAAATTTTAATTAATTACACTGGTTAACATATGGTGGACAAAAATGTGTTCTCTTTTATTCATGTGGCCTTTTTTAATATGCGTAACTTGGGGCTTTTGGTGAAATAATACCATTCTTTTTTGTTTTTTGTAGAAATAGTGCAGTTTGATTGTTAATTGGGAATCCGATGCTGCTTTAAAATTGTGTCTTGAGATCATGATTTTATGGCTAAAACCGTGTCTTTAAGACACAGTTTTTGCCTTTCTGTAAAAATTGTCTCTTTAAGGGCAGGCTTTTAGTTATGGCTTTACTCTGTCTCTCAGAAGACTCACTTTATAGTGATTGGAATCTTATATTATTTTTGAAATGATGACACTATTGTGGCAGTTGTTAGTCTTTTGACACTATTGGATATCGCTTATTGCTGAAAACTAAAAACTAAAAACTGAAAACACTAACAAAATAATTTTTAAAAGTGCGAATAATATCGTGAGATCCAGTTTTAAAATTGTTTTTTTGAAAAAAAGTACTTGCGAGTCCCGTGAATAGTGCACGGGACCCAAAAAAAAATGTTGGACGCAAGACACGCTATCCAAACAATCACTTAGTATGGGGTTGAGAGATACCTGAATGGTTCCAGCATCTCTTGTGGTGCCTGGGCGCTGGGGTTTGAACCCCATCAGCCCCACTCTCTTTACTTCATAGCAAAGAAATAGAAAGAAACAAAAAACTTTGAAGTTTTACTCTGGCTGTGATGTGATGAATTATATTTATTTAAACTCTTATCAGATAACTGCTGAGGTTGCACTGGTGCTTTTTTCTTCTGCAACCATTCTGTTTGTTGTCCCCTTCAAGTATGTTCTTGCTTTTCTTCTCTTTGATCTCTTCACTCGGGAGCTAGAGTTCAGGATGGAAATGGTTAAGAGATTCAGAAAGTTTTTGAAGGAACGTTGGGACATGGTGCCTGCAGCACCTGTAGTTGTATTACCATTTGAAAATGAACAGTCCAGGTCAGAAACTGAAACAAAGGAAACAGAGGACCAAGAAAAACCATATAGAATTCAGAACAGTGGCAAGTCTGGATAGATTGTGTATGTGCACTTTCAGAGTAGGTTTTTGTTGAAACTTGGTTGGAATTATCGCCTTCATATGGTCCAAGTTTGATTTTCATCCCCCAAATTGAAAATGTTGCACTTTTGTCTTTGAAATTTTTAAAAGTATTGATTTTGCCCTTCATCTGTTTTCCTTTAAAGGAACTGCATGCATGGCAGATGGAGCCCTAACTTGTCATGTCAAACAGCTGAGGGGCCCGGCATAAATTTTGACAGCAGATGGATGTAAGGAAAATTGGCACTTTTTAAAAATTTCAGGGAATATATTTTAACATAGGCCAAATTTTGAAGGCTGAAAGTGTATTGATAAAAGATTTGCTGCTAGCTCCCGAGAAAAAGAAAATGTAATGTTATTGCAATTTTTATTTATTTTTGGTATAGAAATTGGTGTACATTGTGTTTTGATTTGTTATCTTTTATGTTTGTATTAGGATTCATTTATTTTTGTAAATTGATATCAATATTTTTGTACTAGAACACAGAAATCCAAAGAATGAACACAAGCCGTATATAAAGGTTTTTTATTTTATTTTTAAAGAGATTTTTAAGAATCTCACTTCTTGCACTAGAAAAGGAACTAGATTTTTTACTCTGGTTTCAATCGGAATGTGTGTATGCGCCAATAATCACCAACATAGCCAGCTGACTTGGAGCTTACCTCGGTAAACATTCCAGAATTTTCCTTTCATCCTGTTTTGGCATTTTAGCTCAGTTTGCTGACTTGTATTTTGTTTATGTTCAATCTGGTGCTCTATCTTCCCTGTGATAGTTCCATCCTACAGTAAGTTGCTACCAATTCATGACATTAACTACATCTATAAAATTTGGATTTGTCATATTTTTTGGCTTCTGAAATATTTTTTTTTTGACTCCGGGCTAAAAATTTTCCTACTTCACAATTGGATTCTTCTAAGATGTGTAAAAAAAATGCCTCCATGTTTTCTCAACACATTAATGGTTCCATATGCTAAGTAGTGATTAGCCTAAGGCTATGTTTGGTTGGAGGTGAAATAGGAAAGATAGAAGAGAAATGAGAGAATAGAATTTTAGGTTGTTTGGTGAGGAAAGAAAAGTTTGAGGATTTTTAACAGGGCCTAAGCATTTTCTTACCTGGTTCACTAAAAATTGATCTCTCTATTTTAGAGAGAAGACAAATGTGAAAAGTTGATGCGATTGATGATACTAAATTACCTCTAATTAATACCTATCACCAACCCCTCATTTCTTCTCTCTTTTGCATATCACGTATAGGGATGGTCATGGGTAGGGTTGGGTACCAATTAATTTATCCATGGATACCCAATTACCTTACCCAATTAGTATTCATACCCAATTGTTACCCAATTTGTTTACCCATGGATATCCATACCCTACCCAAACCCAATTTTTATAAAATCACCAAATATGCTTAAAAACCACTAAAAAAACCAAAATATCCTCAAAATCTCTAAAATGAGCAAAATGCCCATGAAACCTCTAAAATCACTAATTATGCTCAAAAATTACTAAAATGACCAAAATATCTCAAAATCTCTAAAATAAGCAAAATACCCATGAAATCTCTAAAATGACCAAAATACCCCCAAAATCTCTAAATATGCTCAAAAACCACTTAAAATTACTAAAATACCTCCTAAACCTAAAAAATGACTAAAAAACCACGAAACCTAAAAAATGTCTAAAATGCCCTTGAAACCCAAAAATTACCAAAATACCCCCGAAACCTAAAATTTGACTGAAATACCCCCTGAAATATAAAATTACCAAAAATACCCCCCTAAACCTAAAAAATGACAAAAATACCTCCAAAACCTAAAAACTAACTGAAATACCCTTGCAACTTAAAAATTACCAAAATACCCTCAAAACCTAAAAAATGATTGAAATAACTCCTAAACCTAAAAAATGACCAAAATATCCCCGAAAACTAAAAACTTACTAAAACACCCCTAATACTTAAAAATTACCAAAATACCCTCAAAACCTAAAAATTAACCGAAATGTCCCGTAAACCTTAGAAATTACCAAAAACACCCCCAAAACCTATAAAATGACCAAAATACCTCTGAAATCTATAAAATAATAAAAATGCCCCTAAAACCTATATGATGGTAAAAATACATCATAAACCTAAAAAATGTTTGAAATACCCTCAAACCTATAAAATGACCAAAATACGCCCTAAACCTGTAAAATGACCAAATACGCCCAAAACCTCTGAACAAGAGAGTCGTCCATGTGCAAAGCGCATGGACGACCAAACAACATCAATCTGTTAACAAAGAGTCGTCCATGGGCAAAACGCACGGACGACCACGTAACACTTGGCAATTTCTCGTGTTAATTACTTCACATATGTGAAAGATTCAGAACCATAACGCCTTGGAGCGATTAACCAACCCATGATCATCGCCACCAATTTCTCCTAAGTGTTTAACTTCCACTAGTGGTTACAACTTATATAGCCGTTGAAGAAGTTATATCCGGAATCGCTAGTCTCCACGAATCTTGGGGAAGTTACTAAACGAATAACCGTTCTAAGGTTCTCTATATAAGGACCGGTCCGAATCGAACAAAGGTATGACATTCTGAGATATTACTCCTAAAAAGTTGGAACTCCATCCTTGTGAGAAACTAACTTAGCCATCGGAGGAGATTTGACCGGTCCACCCCGGTCTCCTTTGATATCGTGTTTGTTTTTACAAGCCTTCACTACAACAATCAGCCCTTCGAAGCCGGAGTGTTCAGCCTATTGATTCTGTGAAGCATCAAGCATAATTTTCAATATTTTCTCAAAAATTGTGTACGTTGAATATGTGAAATTTTAAGCATTCTTCGAAAAATTGCGTACTTAGAACGTGCAAAATTATGGAAAAATTTGAGTAATAATGTTTGTTGAATGCACAAAATTTTAACATTTTTGAAAAATTGTATGTCAAACATACTTTATTTTTAGGGTACTTGGAAAGTACAAAATTATGCAAATTTTTTGAGTAATAATGTTCATTGAATGAGCAGAATTTTCAACATTTTTTTAAAATTGTTTACATCAAACGTGTTGCATTTTGAGCATTATTTGAAAATTGCATACTTCGAACATACAAATTTATGTAAATTTTTTGAGCAATAGTATTTGTTGAATTAGCAGAATTTTCAACTTTCTATGAAAAATTATGTACGTTAAACGTGCCAAATTTTGAATGTTCTTCGAACATACAAAATTATGTAAATTCTTTGAGCAATAGTATTCATTAAATGCACAAAATTTTCAACATTCTCTATAGATTTTTTCCTTCATGAAATGGGACACTTGTGATGATGATATGTATGAGATACCATGCCTAAATGTATGTTAGGACATGTATGAGATGTTGTGGCTAGATGTATGTTTAGGATGATACGTGTTGATAATGCCATGGCAAAATGAATGGTTAGGGTTTTGTGATGATGAATATGAGACAAAGATATACCATATTTTGGTGCATGTTAGGGTAGGTGTGCGTGCATATAGAATAGCCTATTGCTAAGGTCTTAGTCAACAGACTTCGCACAGTTATGGAAGATATAATTTCAGCTTCACAGAATGCTTTTATGAGGAACCGGCAGATTCTTGACCCTGTACTTATTGCTAATGAATGCCTTGATAGTAGATTGAAAACTGGGTTGCCAGGGCTACTTTGAAAATTGGATGTTGAGAAGGCCTTTGATCATGTAAATTGGGGATTTCTTATGCAGTTACTAGAAAAGGGTGGGTTCTCTGCTAAATGGCAGCAGTGGATATTCTTTGTATATCTACAATTTGTTTCTCTATTCTTATAAATGGCTTTCCTTGTGGGTTTTTTTAGAGTTCCAGGGGGTTGAGACAAGGTGACCCATTGTCCCCTTTGCTATTTGTACTAGTTATGGAAGCCCATGGGAGAATGTTGGATAAAGTTGTCCATAATGGTCACATGTCAGGCTTTGGTGTGGGTCGTGAAGAGGGAAGATCATTGGCAGTGTCTCATCTTCTCTTTGCGGATGACACTTTGATTTTTTATGGTGCTGATCTGGATCAGGTTCTGTTTTCCTGTATGATCCTCATTTGGTTTGAGGTGATCTCTGGTCTAAAGATAAATTTGGGTAAGTCAGAGTTGGTTCCTGTTGGTATGGTGGATAATTTGGACTTATTGTTGATTGTCCTTGGCTGTAAACAAGGTACTCTTCCAATGAAGTATTTGGATCTTCCTTTGGGAGCCAAATTCAAGGATAAGGCAATATGGAACCCAATTCTAGAGAAGATAAAATGGAGATTAGCAGGATGGAAATGTTTGTACTTATCTAAGGGAGGTAGAGTCACTTTAATTAAAAGCACTCTATCTAATTTGTCCACTTATTTTCTATCTCTATTTCCTATTCCTATAGCTGTGGCTAACCGAATTGAAAAACTTCAGAGAAATTTCTTATGGGGTGGCATAACTAACAAATTACCTCAAGGAGGAAAGTGTCCGCAGTTTGAGTAAAAATCTTTTACGAAATGAAATATTCCTTTGGTGAAATCACAGCATAAAAAGGGTATAAACTTTTTTTTTTTTTTTCTTTTTGAGAAACAAAATGAAAACAGTAGGCAGTTCTCACAGCATCAGGTAAGAGTTTTATTTATTATTTTTATATTTTATATTATATATATATATATATATATTTAATTTTTATAATTTTGGTAATTACACCCATTGTTCAAGTTTCAACTACCACGAGATGTTGTCGGACCTTGAGATTGCATTACCATTTCTACTCTGCGTTTTTTGCAGTTTCTACATTTTCGTACTCTAGTACGTGGATGATGAATTGCTGCCTGAGTCTTGACTGTCACGGTCACCCAAAAAATGCTTGGCTGTCAACCAATTTTCTCTTAAATTATACTAAAGAATTGTTTAGATATATCTTATTTTACTAAAAACTGAAAATTTATTATTGAAAATAATAAAAAAATAATTTTTGAATTACTGTTCACTCTCCCAAACATTGTTCATTTGCCTTAATGCACTGTTTATGTTCCATGAACAGTGCAAGAGGCGCTGGTAAAAAAATAAAAAAAAAAGGCAAAATGCTAAACGTGGATGCTGGACGTGGGATTCAAATGGGTACTAAATGCTTGGCTTAGTTATCAACCACTTTATTTATTTATTTGGATAGAAACTCTTCAAAATTCTCATATTTCTTTATATTGAGTATAAATTATGAAAATTTAGCTGTTGGGTTGCATGTTCTTATTATATCATTCGTGCTTGCAAAATTTCAAAAAGATCAAAGATCAATTGCTATGTCATTAAATAAATGTTAAACTTTCAAGTTTTTGTGATCTAAAATAGTGTATAAAAATAAGTTTTTTGATCGAATAGTATATAACATCCAATTTGAACGAAATATAATATTAAGAATATAAGAAACATGAAATTCAACGGTTTTCAAAATTCACACCTAAAAAAAAGATATATAATAAGTTTAAAAAGTTTCTATCCAAACTAGTTTAGAGAGAATATTTGTTCAGGCCTGCAAAAAAAGAGTAGCATATTGAGCTCTAACAAAAATGTTAAGTATATTAGTTTCATATGTATGTATAAGTTAATGAAGAGATATATATATATATATATATATAAATAATTCCAAAATGGTACATCGATATTGGCCGGTACAGAAATATTTCATCATCTCACCAAAGCGAAATGAATTATGGTACAGTATTAACTATCTTGATAAGAAACTTGATATCTAATTTATGATTGATTAAGATTTAATATTTCTTATCTTCCTTATGAAAGTTATGATATGAAAAATATTTTTGAAAGGTAGATCTCTATATTTATTGGGACTGTTTTAGTCAAGTTTTTCTATTTTTACTAATTTAATATCTTTATTTATCTTTCATATAATTATTAACTTAGTTATGATGTCATCATGGTTTGACCTTAGTTCTATCTCACAAATTTTGAACCTCTTCCTTTTTTTTTGGTTCTTTGAACAATTTGTGTTTCAAAACCATAGTTATAATTTGTCTGATGGTATCTGCTACTCGAATAACTCTAAATCAACCAGTTTCTCATGTTTCAATTAGGGTTTTAAAAATGTTTTCCAAATAAATTGTTGCTTTCTTTGCTTTAATCTTTGTTACAAATGATTTTCAAACTTAAACTTTGTTTTCTTGAAAACTTTTTGGTTATCTTTTTATAAAAGGAAAAAAAAAAGTTTAACCCTCTTTGAAAATTGGATAAAACCATAGTTTTCACTAAAACCATGGAAATCATTTTCCTAAAATAAAATGGTCTTTAATGTTTAAACCTTTCATCAAGTTCTTTCTATCCTAATAAATGAAGAAAAATCTTGGTGTTCAATAAAACCATGGACCCCATTTTCTCAACAAAAAAAAAAAAAAACCCAACTCTTTTCTTGTAAAAAATACTCATGTGTTCCAAATTCATTTTCCTTAGTATCAACACTTTCACCATTTTTTTAATGTAAAATAAAGAGAAGCCCTTTTTCTAAATGAACTTTTTCCAAAAGCCATGAGTTTTCCTAAAAGAAATTGCTCATCTTTTTAAAGGTAAGTTTTCAAGATTTTCATTCATGTCCATTATTTTGAATCTTTGTAATTGCACTATTTTGGAGGTTTGTGTCTATGGTTTGTTTTCATTCAACCGATAGACACTATTCAAGCTAACAAATCCCCTATTTCCCCTTTGTAGTAATGTTTTGGTTCATTATGTTGTGCATGAGAATGAAAAAATGGAGGATAAATTTGCTAAAAGGTGACATCTTTCATTCACTCTCTCTTATTTTATGTTGTACATATTCACACACTAAATATGTAGTAAATAATAATCACATGTTAAATTATATGTATTATGTTTGAAACCTAGTAAATTCTCACATGTTATGTGCATATAATTTAACATGCTTTGTTTGTAAATAATTCTTTGAAATAAATATTCACATGATATGTTATATGTAAATAAACTTACATGTGCACACACACACACACACACTGTTTACACAAAGCCTTTTCAAAGGCCAAATGCCAAGTGTCTAATTTTTTCACTAAAAATTTAACGTTGGAATTAAAATTAAATGGGCTACTATCCCTTGGATAGGCGGTGTGGGGTGTCTAACACCATTCCCACTCGAAATCAAACTTCTAAGTCCAAGATTTTTTTATTTGAGATTTTAGTTTATCTTAATTAATTTATAACCCTTGAATTGGTTTTAGTTAATTAGGTAACCAAAAAAAGAATTAGACAAATAGGTGACCAATCACACCTAATACAAAATCAATAATTGGTGACGACTCATAAAATAAAATAAGAAAAAGAGACCTCACACACACACACACACACAAAATTCACCCTAGAAATACATACACACAAAAAGTCACGTCGCCAAGGACCTAATGTGCTATAAATGAAGAAAAAAAAAAAAAAACCCTTAAACAAGGCTTTCCTTTTTTGGGGCGTCCACAAGCTGGAGGTAGGGTCTAGGAAGCGCATTAATTATCGTGGAGTATCTAGTGCGCCCTTGGCGGCCTTTGAAATTCCAAAGCCAAGTGCCTTCCACGCATGGTCGTACTAATAACCGCTTCAAGTTTCCAAGGTGAAAAACCTCTGGTCGATGGAACAATGTATTAAAGGGAAGTCAGCAAAATAGATTTGTAACACCTCGGGAAAAGGATTGGCTCTAAGGGCTGGGCATGAGGGTCCCAGTCCTAAACCTGTTGGCTATTGGTGGACTACTCGAGCTACTCCCACGGCAAGAGTAGGTTGTTGTGTGTTGGTCAGGGGATGGACTATGAATGACCACCTCAGTGGTCTTCCTTAATCGTCAAACAATCGACTTAGAATTGGAAAGTACAAAGGGAATCCTATTGTTTAATTAAAACAAAGCATTGTAATGGTCCCTATGGATGCTTTGGCAATGTAATTTTTACCCAGTGCTCTAAATGTCAGAGTGAAGAAATTCAACTAAGCGCGGGTAAACGACCTGAGTAACTATGATTCTATTAACATAGTTAAATGCCTCGTCATCTAATTAGTGACACACATGAATGGATTAATGAGATTCCCACTATCCCTATCTAATATCTAGGGAAACTTTAGCTAAGGGAATGGGCTTGGCAGAATCAGCGGGAAAGAAGACCCTATTAAGAACCTTGTGAAATGATTTGAGAGTTGTAGGATAAGTGGGAGCCAAAAAGCGAAAGTGAAAGACCACTACTTTTAAAGTTAATTTACTTATTTCATGAATTGGAAGTGGGGCTTTGTCCTATTTTGGGACCCAAGGCTTGCCTTGGTGGGTCAATTTGAGTGGAGGACATTTTCAGGTGTGGAGTATGGCTGGGGCAGTACATTTGCTAAAAGATAATGCAAGTGTTATAAGATGAGCTCAACAAGAACATAAATCCCGTGTGGAACAAAAGGGTGTGGCTGCAAGTTCCAGAAACTTCATTTTGTACCCGTTAATAGTCTTTGGTCCTTGAACCCAATGATGAGCTTAAAATATGTTAACTAAGTATATGTTTGGATAGCTGAAAACTTATTGCATTTGCGTTTCACCTTTTTTTTTTTTTTTTTTTTTTGAAGCGCATTCCAGCACTTTTGAGTAAACCCTAATTTCGAATGCATTGTTGGCCCAACTTCAAATGGTCATAACTCACTCCATATAACTAAAACATGCAAAATTTACGTTCAAATTGAAGCCTAAGATGTCTAATTTCCAATAAAACAAATCTAACTCAAAATGTTTTTATGGATCAAACGTTATGGTTAAAATAGTGAACAAATGTTATCTTTTAGCATCATTTTTTAAAACAATTTGAGCACTTTTGAGTTGTGATTATTTCCACACTATTGTGAACTCTTTAAATACACTTATGGTCCATTTGGATATCGTTTATTTTGCTGAAAATTGAAAATACTATAGCAAAATAATTTTAAAATGTGTGAATAGTGTTGTGTGACCCATTTTAATGAAAGTTTTGTTGAAAAAATGGTGTTTATGGGTCTCGTGAATAGTGCACGGACCCACTGAAATCTNATATGTAATGCCTCAAGCATCCTAGATCAAGTCTTCAAATTATTCTATAAAGGTTTAAAATTTTTGTAGTATAAGTAACAGTTAATTAGCCCTTCCTTAGAAACTTACAAATTTCATTAATTAGCCCTTCCTTGGAAATGGACTCAGGCATGCTATATCCATATCAGAAGCTCGAGAGACTAAAGAAGCAAAACTCATACACAGCACCTTTGTACATTTTTTACAAATTCAAAAACCTCTCTTTAGTTAGTTCTAAGGTAGAAACTAGTTTTCCAATTTGTTTTCAAAACCCTTTTCAATTAAACTTTATTCTTGAGTTGTGATTCCTAAAAACTATTGTGTTCTTTAATTCTCTTGTTCTCTCTAAACTCATAATCTTAAACAATTATGAGTATTCTTTCCTTGAATTATTTATTTATTTATTTTTTTAAATATGATTCACGTGTTTTCTTAACATAGTTTTTATAATTGTTTTATTTGTGTCTTTATTTTATTCTTGTGTTATATTAACATGTTAATTATGTGATGCTAGTTTGAATATTAATGTTTTTTTTTTTTGTTTTTTTTTTTGTTTAATGATTTTGATTCTTGTTTGATGTGTTAACATGATTATAGGTTAGTTATATTTGGTTCTTAGTTTAATATTTAGGGTTTTTAACATACTTGTTAATATCTTTGTTTGTTTAAATATATAAAAATGTAATTTTTTCGAATTTGTGCTAAAGGATGCATATGTATCATTGAGTATGCGTGCGCATGGTTTTGACCATGCGTACACACCCCTAAACCCAGATTTGACAAAAATCTTATTTTTATTGTTTTAATCATTTTTCCATGGGTTCTTTGATTTTGTTTGACAATGTTTAGGTTAATTATTCATGTTTATTTGCTTTCCGTATTTTACTTCGTCAATCTTGCCATGTTTGGTTTATTTGTAATATTTTTGAGTTTATTTGTTTGATTAGTTTTCCATATTAATAGTATCTATTTAATCATGGTTTTAATGTGTTTTCTTTTCAGTTATTGTGTGATATTTAATATGTTGTGTGTGTTATTTTATTTAAGTGCATGATGTATGTTTAGGTTAAGGATTGTGGCTCTTTTAATAACTTCTTTATTTAAACATGGCCTAGCAACACATAATGAAGACTAGCCCACAAGCCAGACGGTTTTGGATGCCTAACACCTTCCCAAGCCATACCCAAACTTCGTACCCATAATTTGGTATGTGGAGAAAAGGCCAATTTGGTTCCTGGTCCTAAACCATATGGCAACTCCATTTTCACCCTCCGCCCCATCCACTCTAGGTCGAGGCGTATTTGCCACGAGGAAACCACTTGTTGTGAGCGCTTGCTCCCACATAAGCGCCTACAACGCGGCCATACCATATGTTGTTTGATTTTTTGGGAGTACGCCTCGGCCAAGTGGATCGTGGTGAAGGGTAATAATGGAGTTACCACCTAGCTTAGGTTTAGGAATCATAAATATGAGCACCCTTTGTGGAGGGGCTAGTGTAGTCAAAGGCGTTTCGGGTGCTCGCCTAGGCGCTCGGGCGAGGCGAGGCGCCATAAAAGCACCTTAAAGGCATTGAGGTGAGGCACCTTTAGCGAAGGGCTCACCTCTGGAGCCTAGGCACTCACCCATATATTTTTATTAGGCAAAAGGCGAGAGCCTTAGTAAATTTTGGCTTTTAAAGCCACTAATGGCATGTTTTTATAAATTTTAGCAGTTGCAAGGTTGGTTTTAAACCTATATCCTTTAGTGGGGATGAGCTGTCACCCGCTAGTTAAAATAAATTAATATAAAAAAAAAAGCATAAAACAAAAGATCCAAAAGAATCTTCGGGAACCACTCTTTAACAACACTATTTAGCAACTTTCAAAGCAAAGCATTGCTCTTTCTACTTCTTAGGTAATATTTTTATTTATTTATTTATTCCTGAGTTCTCTTTCATTGTCTCTAGCAACTCTCTGCTTTTTTTTTTCCCCCTTTACCCTTCTCTCTCGGCATCTGAGTGTCTCCAACAACTCTCTCCTCTCTATCTTTTCTCTACTTCTTTTTTTCCTTTACCCTTCTTCTCGAACTCACTATCTCACAACAACACTCCCCTATCTTTCTAATATGAAGTTATGAACAATATTTTGGTTCAATATTCAGACTTAGTTGATTTTTGGATGGATACTAATTTTTAATGGTGATTTATGAGTATGATGCACAATGCATGTATTAATTGTTTATCACAAACATAGGCTCTATTGGGATTCAAACCCAAAAACTGGTTTTATAGACTAGCTCCTATCCCTTAGGAACAAATTTAGATTTATTTATATAGTATTCTTATACATCAAATACATTAGAATGGAACCCTATATGTAAAAAAACTATATTTAGAATTTGGCGCCTCGCTTCATTCGGGCTAGCGCCTTTTTGGCCCCTTATCGCCTTGAGTGATACAAGGCTTTGGAGCCTTAAGGGCGCCTTTCACCTTTGACTACCCTGGGAGGGCCTGATCTTACTAGAGCGCGTGTCTAGAGTTTAGGTATGTGGATGGGAATGTGTTAAGCACCCAACCCTACCCGACTCGTGGGTCAGCTTCCATTCATTGTGTTCCACATCCTAATTCCATCAAAGGTTCCTCTAATAGGTTATCTACACACACACACACACACACACACACACACAAAACAAACATGCATCTAGCATACACCCTAACATATAAGCATGGTATATCACATACATCACATGGCATTTCATACATGTCCTAACATGCATCTAAACATAACATTTTATCTCATCCACGCGCATATCCTAATTAGCATTCATCTAGGCATGCTATATCCTACCATTCATCTAAGCATTTCATGCTTTATCTCATGACATAACACATTACATAACCAAGGGCAGCAACCACATCATCATCATAAAATAGTAACAACACATCATCACAAAGAAAACAACATCATATCATCATCAAGAAGCATATTCACCATGTTCATCACCAAACTCATCATATTTATAAAACATATCATGTACATCATCGAATTCATATGTGTGTTAATGTGATCATGCATAACTTACTTTCACTTACCTTATTGCATTACAACCTTATGCATCATGCATATTCATGTTCAAATGTATGTTTGTGTTTGTTCATCAAAGCACATAAGCCCTAAGTATCAATCTAATAGGTTAAGCATACAAACATTTTATACTACTAACCTCTAGCTTGAACATGTGAAAATTGACTCAAATAGAACCTAAACATACATTTAAACTAATCAAGACCGAGAAAAAGTCAAAGAACAAAAATTTTGGGGTTCTGGATTGAAAATGTGTGCGCATGAATAAGCATGCGTATTCATGTTCGTGGAGATGCGTATGCATGCATGTGCATCCCTACCTAAATACGCAATAAATAACACTCAAAGAAACTACATCTTATCTAACTTATCATGCTTCTAAACTATTTAAGTTATAAACCTAAACTACAAATCAGGTTATAAAAGTAGAAAAATAAAATAGAAACTAAAGAAATTTAAAGAAAAAGGGAAGAAAATACCCCACACAAAGGACTCTTAGAGCTTGATTTTGACTGTTCCCCTCTATCAATCTATAGAACCAAAACACCTAGGGAGTTAGCAAGTTTAACTAGAGGTCTTAGATAAAAATAGATCCCAGTTAAGAAACTTCTAGTTTAGGTCATCCTCTAATTCTTTCTTTGGTCCCAAGGAAGAGGGATTAGCAATGACAAGGTTCTTTCCCTTTACGGCAGGAAAAGCCAACATTTGAGGTGGGGTGCCATGGAAATGGATATGAGTAGAGGAGAAAAAAAAAAGGAAAAATATAGATTTATTGGAGAAGAAAATGACAGAGAAAGAGAATGGAAAGAGGGGATGAGTTGAAATGAACAAAGTATGGGTTAGTAGGAGAAATAACAATGATAATGGGAAGAGAGGATGAGTTGAAATAAACAAATATATGGGTTAGTGGGAGAAATAATAGGAAACGGTGAAGCGTATTATAAAATAGGCGACCCATTAAATGAATTAGGGGCTATATGTCTAGATAGCAATTAAAGGAAGAAACTTGGAAAGACAGGTTTGTTTGCAACAGATTAGAAGGAAAGAGAAATAATAAAGATATAGGGACTGTTCAAAAAACCTTGCGAAGGAAAGAAAAGAAGGATTCACACGTGTGGCTACAAGACACCCCACATGCTTAGGGGACTAAATGTTGATACCCATTTTTTAAGGTTTGCCCATAATCCAAAAGCCCATTGGAAAATAAGGCTCAAGAGGCCCTTAGGAGGAAGAGTGCAAATGAGAAATGTGTTAAGGAATAAAAGCCCAAAGGCCCAATTAAAGAATGGAAGAGTAAAGCCCAAGTATAGATTCTAAAAGGGTCTAGTAAAGCAAATTCTGTGGTAAAGCATTAGAACAAAATAGGAAAAATGAATAAAGCTAAAGGTGGCCCTTTGCAATAAATAAGAAAGTAAAGAACAATGGGCCTAAAACCCAACAAAAGGCAGCAGGCCCATAAAGCCCATAACATCCATATAAAAGAGAAAGAGAATCCAAAGCCTCCTTTGGTGGAAAAAGATGAAAGGGAACAAAGAGTAACACCAAGTGATATAGGCAGTAATTGTATAAAGAAGAAAAAAAAACCAAACCCGAAGAGGAGACAAATGTAGCAAAGTTGGGGTCTTTGCCGTCTTGTAGCCCAGCCAATGCAAGGGAAATCAAGGCCCACTGTTGACAAAATGCTGGGGGTGTGGCTTCATGAGGAGGGGAAAGATTTCATATTCCACCGAGACCACTTTTGGGAATATGCTTTGCTAGGAAAGCATCTTTGCCAAAAATGGGAAGGAAGAGGTGAGAGTCATCCAATGCATGCTAGAGGAGGACAAAAAGAATTAATGAGAGCCTTTACAGTTTCAAGAAGAGAGAGTACTGATGACTCCATGACAAACTAGCTCTTACCCAAAATAGGAGGGGTTGCTCTATGGTGGGGGAATGGGCTGAGGCTCTTTAGTGGGAGCGTATAAGGCTGAATGTGGGCGGGGGGGGTAGTGGGATGGCATCCTATTGAACATGGCCAAAAGGTAATAGGAGAACGCCCGACTGACATGGGTAGCAAACATCACACAATAGGGATGAATGTTTGCAGTAAATAGAGAACTAGAAAAGAATAAGGGTAAAAGGGGAAATTACATAGGTATGACTTTGGGGTATAAATAGGAACAATAGACATAAATAGAGGGACACAATAAGCTAGGCTAAGAGAAAAAAAGGAGTTAGTGATAGAAGAGAGAAAAGGCTAAAGTGGCATTCGAGAGAAAAAGAGGAGTGGGGTATTCACCACAGGAGTGTATAGCATGCATCACTAGGAATCATTTTCCTTCCTCAGAAAACCCAAATGCATACTCTCTACAATCTCCTAAGGATAACTACTCTAACTCACATTCCAAATTAACCAGTCAACTTTGTAGCCTTATTTGGTTATAAGGTTGTGTAAGTTGGATTGAGCTCTTTTTAGTAAACATCCTATTGAGAACACCTTTTCTGCTCATGATTATGTCTGTTGAAGCAATATTTATTCTTTGTTTTCATGTGTATTAGTTTGAGCTTGAGCTAATCACTATTCTACAACCCCCCCCCCCCCCACACCACACACAACAAATATATATATATATATATATTCCCTTGGAGTGTTATTTGCTTTGTGAATAGACTGGTTCTTGGCATTTCCCGTAAAGAGAGCCAGACCCAGCTCTCCTTCCTTATCAATAGCAGCTAGCCCAAAAGGACAAAAAAGGCACCAACAATCACTAGCAAAGGTAGGACTTGGAGCTTACTTAGGTGAAAATTTCACAATTTTCCTTTCATATTGTTTTGCATTTCAGCTCAGCTTGCTGACTTGCATTTTTGTTTATGTTCAATCTGGTCCTCTATTTGCATGTGCTAGTTCCATCTTATGGTAAGTTGTTGCTATCAATTTGTGACATTAACTACATCTAGGGGTGGCAATTTGTATTCACGTGTTGAGTTTGTGTCATGTCAACTCATGAGTACTCAACAATATGGGTCAACACTAACCTGATTTATTAAACAAGTTAAGATTTCTCAACCCTAACACAACTTGTTTATTAAATGAGTTAGTATTAACCAAATTGATCTAAACTATGAAAAACCAAACAAATAAATTTTTTTAATTATAAAATTCTAAACTAACGTGTAATTGCATCGCAAATAATCATTCAAAACTAAAATATATTTTTATTTCACAAATAATTAATCATAATATGTCAAAGAAAATAAACCACAACAACTAATAAGTTTATAAACCTAAGATTTGAAGAGTATATTGGTAAAATGTCATTTAATTAAACGAGTTAGACGAGTCAAACAAGTTCCATGGTTTGGACATGAACCCGATACGTTTATTAAACGAGTCAGTCACGTCAATCAGAATATGATACGAACCTGTTAAACTTTAACCCATAACCTTGTTAATTTCGTGTCATGTAGTGTCGGGTTCACGGGTTGTGCATAATTCTGCCACATCCAACTACAGCTAAACTATAACACTAGCTATTGCTAGTCACTAATGTTGGTTTGAAGGCTTTTGTTACTTGTGTGCTTGCAATACTGAAGAAGATATGAAATTCTATGCAACATTTCTCAGTGCTGTCTGTAAGATGTGTCTACAAATAAGTTTTGAAATTTAAAATCGACGGGACTTGGGGAGCTGCATTTGTTTTTATTTTTTGGTTTATAAATCTTGCATACTAATCTTTTTCTTGGATCAAAATGCTGTTGCTGGGGGGGAGGGCTCTCTTGGCTTTAATTTCACAAGACAATAGTAGGAGTTGCCTTTTTTCATATTCTTTTGGCCGAGAGAAGATTATACAACTAGAAAATTTATACACCCAAACCAGAGCGGAATGATATGGGGGACATCTTACAGCCAAAAAGGAAAATGGGGTAATTGCATTGACCTTTATTGAGATATTATGAAGTAACACTCCCCAAATTAATGTTTATATAATGACACATTCCCTTAAGGTTTGTGTAAATGCAACAGTTAAGTTTTCACTACCTCAAGGAGGAAAGTGTCCGCAGTTTGAGTAAAAATCTTTTACGAAATGAAATATTCCTTTAGTGAAATCACAGCATAAAAGGGCATAAACTTAATGATTGTATTTATACAAACTTCAAGGGACGCGATGAGCAGCCTACCGTCGCCATAAGCAGCCACCGTCGCCGATAAGCAGCCCACCGTCTTCAAAAATCTTCATCGGTGACACCATTCTCTGAATCGCTGAGAAAGACGAACCGTGGCCGAGAAAGACGAACCGTCTCCATATCACCGGCGACGCTTCGCCTTCTTCGAACCGGCGACGCTTCGCCTTCTTCGAACGGAGATTCTTGGCCTTCCTCGAACAGGCGACGCTTCGCCTTCTTCGAACGGCGACACTTCGCCTTCCTCGAACTGACGACGCTTCGCCGTCCTTCGCATCAGCGACGCTTCGCCGTCCTTCAACATCGGCGACGCTTTGAAGTGTCCTTTCAGCTCCTATCGGCGCCGATTCTCGACGATTCCTATTCGTTGCCAATCTCGATCCATTCGTCGCCGATTCTCGACGGTTTTGAAGTATTATTTCAGCCCATTCGTCGCCGATTCAGACCATTCCGACGATCTTGAATCAGTAAGGTTTTATTTTTTTATTTTTATTTTTTGTTTAACTTTTTCTTTCATTCCTTTGGCTCATGTTTTATTTTTATTTTCATGATTCCTTCTCAGATTGATAGCATAATTTTATATATATTTCCATTTCCTTATATTCTTTGTTCTGTGTTTGGTTACTTAGAAAAAAAAATGATTGAAACAATAAAGAAAACTCAACGAATTTTGCTCTTTGGATATTTGGTAGTGGCATATTTTTAGTCTCTGTTTGTGCATGATTTCAGCTCTTTGTCTTCTCTTCACACACCAGCTCTTGTTTTATATGCAATAATGCAATTTAGTAAAGTTTGTTGCTTTTTGAAATGGTTGATTTTGTTGCAATGAATTAGTATTAGACATTTGATTGATATTTTGATGGGTCATTGTTGGAATATTTGCTAGTGTTAAGACTATGTGAAAGTGGACAGTGTTTTTGTATCTTTATGTTCGGATGGGTTAGTTGATATAGGATTGCCGGTTAGACTTTTGTGTTTATGTACTGTGCATTGATGCCTTTGTGTTTGATCACTCTGACTAACTGTGCTCTTTCTCACATTTGATGGAGCTTGTCTATAACTGCATCATTTTCTGCAATTGGGTTGCTTCTTGTTTTTATGTATTTGGTCCTTGGATTCAATTAACGGGAATATTGTTTTTATGTCAATATATATATATAATAGTTGTGCAAATATGTAAGATATTGGGTTTATGTGCTTATTGTGTTTTTTTGGGTTTGGACTAATTTCATGTGTGTAAACTGTGAGATGAGTTTCCATGTTTGGCTTTTTACTTTTCAGGTAACAAATAAAATGAGTATAGGAAGCAGCGTCGCAGCTGAGAGATTTGGCTAAGCTTTGTTACGGACTTTGGCGTATTGGTATTAAAAGCAATTTTTACTGTTTTTGTTTTTATGTTTTGGAAGTTTTGTCATATTCACCATGTGAATTGTCCGTTGTGGTGTGAATGGTGATTTTTACTTTACCACTTATGGTGATCTAGACTAGGTTTGGGATCATGAAAATTGGTAGTGTTTAATGAAATATCTTAGGACTTGCATCCTTTGATATCTCTTACAATTCTTTTCTTTTTCCTCTTTTACCATTCTTAAGATGCTATTATGACATAATACCATATTGGTCTAGGAACATTGAATCGTTGGCTATTTTATAAACAAATGTTAGATTAGAATGGGATTTTCAATGATATGACAGAATTCAATTTTAGTTGAATGATTACGCAAAAAAATTTCAGCTACCTCTTCTTAAGTATGTTAATTCTCGTTTTATTATAAACTACCTCTCAATCTTTATCCAAAAGCACAGTGATAGTAGAGAAACACAATAGCTTTTCGTGTGATTAACATAACTACGGCTATAAATGAAAATTTCTTTTCATGCCCTATCTTTGGCCTTTGGCCTTTTGTCTTTATTTAATTGGTAAAAGAAAACAAGAAAATCAATGAAATTGTAGAAAGAGTGGACTGATACATTTGAGACCTAGAAAATACACTAACCATTCTACTGGGCATTGCTAAGAATACCCTACTAGCCTACTTTTTTGATATCCTACTTCATTGGATAAGTATTTGTTCTCTAGTTCATTGGATTGCATGATAAAAGTTTGGTCTTCTATAGTGAAGAACAAATAAGTTATTGAATCACAATTAGTTGCATTTAATTTCTTATTTGCTTTCCCCCTTAAGTACTTATAAATTTTACTTTTCTTTTGCAGGCTAAATACATATTGTTTACAATAACTTTGGATTTTTTCTGAAAGTTGTAAGCTTAGCTTGAGCAAAGTAAGTAAATTTTAGTTAAAAACCTTATAAAACTCTATACTTGTGATGTTGGAAATTGGATTTGTGGTGGTATGTTATGTTGGAGCAAGCGGGTGGCTTGCATGGTGTTATAAGGTGGTTTAAATACATATTGGGAGTGTTTTTCAATTCTTGCAAATGTGAATGAGTATTGTTGATTAGATGTGATGAATATTACTTTATTTGATTTCAATACTTATAAACACTTTATACTTGTGATGTTTGTGATTGATTTTGTGGTGGGTTGTTGTGTTGGAGCAAGCGGGTGGCTTGCATGGTGTTATAAGGTGGTTTAAATACATATTGGGAGTGTTTTTCAATTCTTGCAAATGTGAATGAGTATTGTTGATTAAATGTGATGAATATTACTTTATTCGATTTCAATACTTATAAACACTTTATACTTGTGATGTTTTGTGATTGGTTTGTGGTGGGTTGTTGTGTTGGAGCAAGCGGGTGGCTTGCATGGTGTTATAAGGTGGTTTAAATACATATTGGGAGTGTTTTTCAATTCTTGCAAATGTGAATGAGTATTGTTGATTAGATGTGATGAATATTACTTTAATTCATCTTCAAGTTAAATCACTTATAGGTAACACTTCATTTTTTATGTATCATTTGAAACTAATTGTTAGAAATTTTTTTATTACATAGTTAATGTTTTTACTTTACGATTTTAATGTAATAGTATTTTATATTTGTGCAGATTTCTTATTGGTGGCTTTAGGGGATTACTTTTGGCATTGTTTGAAGACATATGAGGACATCTTTTGACTCTAGGGGGTTTTAATTATATTATGCTACATTTCTTGTATTGTTATAAACATTTTAAGTTATTATATGTGTTGCAAACAATTATTGTATGGAAGAAATTTAAATTTGATACTTGTTTTAATTTTAACTTGTGGAATGTATGGATCGATTTTTTATAAATGTGCTGTTGAAATAATTGTGTTAATCAAATTTGAGGTTTGAATAATGTAATGATAGGTTACAGGTTAGTATCAACGTCATGAAAATAATAAAAAAAGAAAATATGTTTTAGTGACGAATTTTTTCGTCACAAATATGGCAACAAAAATTGTTTTAGTGACGAATTATTTCGTCACTAACATCAGTGGAATTTTATAAGAAATGGTTTTAGTGACGAACATTTTCGTCACTATATGTGCATGGATTTTTTTAAAAATAGTTTTAGTGACGAATATTTTCGTCACTATATGTACCCGAAAATAGTTTTAGTGACGAAATTTTTCGTCACTAAATATGATTTAATAAACTGAAATGGTTTTAGTGACAAATATTTTCGTCACTAAATACTGTTTTTAGCGAGGAAAACATTTAGCGACGAAACGTTTTCGTCGCTAAAAGTTTTTTTTTTTATTACCAAATTGGACTTTTAGTGACGAAATTTTTCGTCGCTAAAAGTCGCCAGGACTTTTAGTGACGGGGCTACAGCGACGAAACGAATTTCGTCACTAAAAGTTCAATTTCGTCACTAAGGTTCTTAGTGACGAAAAACTGGATTTTTAGTGACGAAAATTTTCGTCACTAAAAATACATTTTCTTGTAGTGACTATAGGGGGTCGCTATTTCCCTTTTGTGCTAGTGCTAAGTGTCCATGCCAAGTGCATTTTCAACCTTCCCCAAGATAGTCACGTTGTTGGCACGAGCCAAAGATGCTCTTCCTCAGCCAATGTTCTCCTTCCTTTCCTCATAGCTAGCCCACATGTGAGGTCCGAATCTAACCAAGTTAGCACTCACACATGCTTTGGCTAGTGTAATGTACAGAACCCAAACCTCAACTTGGACAACCTTATTACTGAGTTAACTCATAAAGTTGTACATTTTAAAGAATGAGTCTAGATAGCTATTTCTTGTTCTGATGGAATTACAAAGAGTGGGTTTATTGTGTGAGGGAGGAAAAAGATTGCCTATTGATACATACTATTTCTATTGTATACACTCTTCTATCTTACCAAGTCTTCTCTCTCTCTCTCTCTCTCTCTCTCNAGTTTCATTTTGATAAATTTCAAGGGTGTGTGGTGGGATTCAACCCAAAAAAAGAAAAGAAAAAAAGGAGGAAGTAAAAAAAAGTATGATTGAGTAGAGTTTTAGATTATGAAACATTATATATAGAATTTGCTAGAACATGACGCATAATTTTAACATCAAGGGTATAGCAAGCACCGCAACCCACCATCTGTGAGGGACTACTTTTAAGCCCTTTGATTGATTACAGAAAAGTTGATTATCATGATAAGAGCATACCGTTTGATTCCTGTATTCAACCAAAAAAAAAAGGTTAAAAAAAAAAGTTTGTAAGAAACGCATGGCATATTCAAATATGATAAACATTCTTATACTTATTTTTACTCTCAACTAATAACTACAAATGTTAAGTGCTTGGAACCTTTTTTTTTTTTTTTAATATTTTTTTTATAATAAAAATGGAGCTTAAAATTTTTTTCAATTACGCTAAATATGGTCTTACCTTGATGCACAGAAGGCTACAACGTAGTTTGCTCCAGAGCAAGTTATGATACTAGTAGGATCATCATATGCGTAGCTGTATGCAGCCGGGCATACTTGTTTGAAACTCTTTGAATAGTTTGAAGGTAAACATGTGTCAGGATTTCCATACTTTCCTCTACAACAATACTCATCAGTCTTGTACACATCACATGCACTTCGGCAAGCTATGACCTTCCCTTTGGCCTTGAGGGAAGATCTGATGGGCAATTTTGCCTCAAATCTCCATCACAGCCAGCAGTGCTACAATTTCCAGTACCATTAAAAGCTTTAACTATCACAGGCAAGTTAAAACCATCTACAAGGCTAACATCATAATAATCGATTTCTCCAAGGTTAAACTCGGCAATGGAGGTTGGAGCGCTACTCGGGCCAGTGCAATTGAGGTGCTGCCACAGCTACCGGTTTGGCATGTGCCATTGCCATTTTTGTTGAATTTGCAACTGGTTCGAGCCCAAATGCGTCCACCCCACCCAGATGAAGCGGTATAAACAGTAGATTTTCGCGGTTTTAGTTCAAATCCACCACCACTGATGTTCTCGCTATGTGTTATTCCTAACCATATTGTCTCCTTGCAGGAATTTACTATGGTGAAATTTCTTGTACTGCTGGATACTCTAGTCACTGTCGCACAAAGTGTGCTAAAATTTGTAAGCATATTAATGGAAGTAAATGTCCTTAGAATTTTGTAGTCCAACTTTGACACGAAAATTTAAGTGTCTAAGTCAAATATTAGATGCATGCAATGGTGTAATGTCGGGACAAATTGAGCCATGAATTTGAAAATACATCAGGCGTCTAGTGGTTTTTGCTAATCATAAAAATACAAATAAATCTTAGAACATTAGGCAAAAGGGTGGAGAAGGAATGTACCTGATGCAATGATAGTGAAGATGAACACAATTGTCAGAAGTACGCTGCAACAAGAAGCCATCACTCTCTTTGCTTTTGCTGAGGATAGTTACATGTGAGGAGATATGTTTTATAAGAGAGAGTAAAGAGGTGTCTAGTAAAATAAAATAAAATAAAAGAGAAGGAAGAATACGTGTACGCGAGAGTGAATCTCCATCCTATGACAGCCCCAAAGGTTCCTTGCTTACACAACCATAAAGTCAAACGATACCTTGCCTCGGCTAATGTCATCTAAATTTTTTGCCCCTTTTCTCTATTAACACATTGAAAATTCTGGGTTTTACATTCTACTGTTAACGTAAAATTTACGTTGTGTTACGTATGTCCTATACTTGACATCTATGCTTTGCATTTTGTGGGCTGATGCCTTGTTCTTCTATTTTGTCTGTATAACTATAAGAGATGAAACAGGATATTCAATATTACTGATAAATATATAGTGGCTGTAGCAGTTCTGAGTGGCACAATTGTAACAGTTCTGAGTGGCACAATTCTGATTGGATATACAATAAAACATGAATTTAGAAAACCAATCAAGAGGTGTATTCAACACTTAAGAACCAATCAAGAGGTGTATTCAACACTCAAGTAACAGTTCTGAGTAGCACAATTGTAAATATTGTGAAAATCGTGGGACCCACACATTGTCAGTTGATATTATGGATAGGTCACAAAACACTACTCTCTCTATATCTCTCTCACACTTCAACTCTCATCTCTGGGCAAAATTTGGTAAATAGTACATTTTTAGGAAAAAATTTCGATGACTAGCGCATGTTTGAACTTATTTAGTTAGTTGGACTGTTTTTGGAACTCAAGTTTGCCAAAATCGACTTCCAACTCAAAATCAACTTTACTACACTCAAGGTCCGACCAATATAAGTCTGACGTGGAATTAAAAAAAAAAAAAAAAAAAAAAAAAAAAAAAAAAAAAAAAAAAAAACACGTGGAACTTGAGTTTAGTAAACTCGAGTTCCATGCATTTAAAAAAAAAAAAAAGAAATTTATCCAGATGGAACTCGAGTGTACTAAACTTGTTTGAGCACTCCAATGACAGGTTTGTCACTTGATGTGTTTTTACGTAAGCTTTTCTTACCAGTCAAGTAGTACAACAGCTGTCTCTTATCCTATAGCCAGGTGCGGCACTGCTGCTGAGTCGTCGGACTTATCCACCAAGGGATTCGTTGAATTTCTGTGGATTGCATTGGAGGAAATCTACCAAAGCTAGGTAGATAGATAGACTCCTTTCCCGCTACTTTGATGCATCTAGCAAATTACACATGACCTAATCTAGCTTTTGTAGCTAACTTTCTAGCAAGGTATAGTTTTACACTAACTTGAAGACATTGGAATGGAACTAAGCATATATTACATTATTTTCATAGGGCGATTGATTTGGGATTTTTTTTTTTATCCAAATTTATCAAATCCAAAGTTAGTTGGATATGCTAATGGAGGTTATCTTTCTGATCCACACATAGGTCAATCACAAAAATGATTATTTACTTATGGCATTACTTCTGTTTAATGGAAATTTGTTAACCAAACAATTTCTGCTACTTCCTTTAATCATTTAGAGATTATTGCAATTCATGAAGCGAGTCATGAATGTGTTTGCTTGAGATAGGTAATTCAACATATTCATGAAAAATGTGGATTGTCTTTGTCATTAATAAAAAATAACCCAATGATATTATACAAAGATAACACTGCTTGTATTACTCAAATTAGAGGAGATTGTGTCAAGGTGATAGAACCAAGCACATTGCACCAAAATTCTTTTATACACATGAGCTCGAGAAGAGCGGCAATATTGATGTTAAGTAGATATGATCATGTGATAATTTGGCCGATATATGGTGCATAACATTGGTATGCATCGACTTAAGGATCTTTTTATCATGAACAATGGAAGTTCTTTGTATTCATGAGGGGAGTACATTTTCTAAAGGATATGTGCTGATTGTAGTCTTTTTCCTTCGCTAAGGTTTTTTCACACTGAGTTTCTTTGCAAGGTTTTAATGAGGCATTCCTAAGACACTCGAAGTGATACAAGAATACTATACTCTTTTTCCTTAGCCAATTTTTTTCTTCCCATGGGCTATTTCTTTGGAAATGTTTTAATGAGGCATATTCTTAGGAAGTGGTCAACCAAAGGTGAGTGTTAGAAATAAAGTCTAATTGGAATGTGTAAAATTTTGACAATGAAAGGGCTACTTGGATGTATAAAGTCTATAGGGGAGATATATATATCCATAATTGTACTCTTTATTGCAACTTTATCCCATGAAATCTACAAGAATTCTAAGGTTATGTGTGTGTGTGTGTGTAATTCTAAGGTTATATATGTGTGTGTTTTTTTGGGGAGTGGGAATTGCTTATTCTTTGTTTTCTTCTCGCTTAGTTTTATCTATTTAACTTATTTCACAACAAATGGAAATATGTAATAAAATAAAAATTCATCAGCAACAGTCAATTTTTTGTTTCTTTCCTTTAAGCACGCATGTGCACTTTATTTTTATTTTATTTTTGGGAGAAGGTAGTATGTTGGGATTTAAGTAAACTAATAATTTTTTGGGGGGGGGGGTGGGGGGTGGTTGGGGGCTTGATATTGTCTTTTACTAAAAAGAAAAAGGAAAACAATTGTGGGGACTTAATGTAACGCCCCAAAATCATTTAAAAAAAAAGTCTATTCAATCTAAATAATCCATAAAAGTATTAAATAAATGCAACCAGCAACCTAAAATCTTATCACAATTTTAAGTTCTAATTCCACCAAAGATAAAATATCCTCAAAATAATTCTTCAGTACAATATGTAATACCATAAAAATAATAATGAAATTCTAAGTTTCACAATATAATTTGTAACTATTGTCTTTCAAGAATCTTTACTCCAATGATTCCTTTAATGTTTCTGTAATGGGGAATAAAAAAGGGAATGAGATAACTTAATAAGTGGAATTCATTAATATTGGGGTGTGGGAACAAACCTTTTAAATAAATATTCCATACATCAAAGTATAACTTGCAAAACTATCTATATTTTAACATCAAATATTTCATATAGAAATATCATTATATTGTGAGCCATCATAACATACCAACACCATCATACAAACAATTTCCAAGGCTTATCTCGTGGTCAACGTTTATGCTTTGTTGACAGGGTCGTGCTGTCTCCTTTTTTAGGACTGGAACTCTCTTTTCATCCCCTTTCTTAGGCTCATATGGAACTTAAAAGTGCACTCCCTTGCTAAGGAGCTCCCTTTTCAAATCCTCAATGGTATACTCCTTACCAAGGAGTTACCAAATGTGCACTGTCCTCTTTTTTGGGATTGTCTCTTGTTAAGGACTAGCTATTATATGATTGTCCCTTGCTAAAGACTAACACAACACTAAGCTTTTAACCACGACTTGCCATAGGATTCAAAACAAATTCAAGATACTCACAACAAATAATCCAGTCATAATACTCAAAATACAAAGATTTCTCTACACATACAAATTAAATAAATTTAGGTTGTTTCACAAGTTTTTTATATAACAAATAGTCAACGTTTCCATACAATGTGTACATCAAATATTTATAGGATATCAATATATTTATAGAATATAAACATATTTCTTTGATATAAGGATAGTTTGATAATCAAAACTGTTTTGGGAAAACCCAAAATTAGTAAACACCACTTACCTCTTAGTTGCAAAAATGACATCAACCACTCTTGAGTTACAATAAATTAGTAGAATTAGAACCTAGCAACACCAAAATAGGTCCATCAATACACAAATTTCCCACTTAAAAACTTTGTTTCACACTTAAATAGTTTTATCAATCAATATTAAAGCCTGCAGAGATGGTAGATTCTTTGAGATACACTTTAGCTTTGTTAGTGGGCTTGGCTATTGAATTTGTGGCCATCACTGCTGGAGTTGCAGTTGTTAAGTTGATAGATGGGAGCATTGAAATGCCCCGTTTGATGCCTGAACTTGTCGATCGGGCTTCATTTTGTAAGCTTTTCACAACTAATCTAATTCTAGTCACTACTTATATCTGCCACCGTAATTCCCTTGATGCCGCAAAACATAAGATATTGCTGGACACATATTTGGACAATGACAAGGGTGTAGATGCATCATAGATTGGTGGTGGATTTAGTGAGGCCATAGACAATTATATAATAACCACAAAGCACCCTTTTCCCATTAATATAATCATAGATTTAGATCCATAACAGTAACACCTATTTTTCTATTAGGTACGCAAATAATAGATGCTTCTTATAAGTATGGGAACAATTGCTAGCCATTGAATATTCCAACTTTCTATATTACGACCAAAAAAAAAAAAAATCATACCTGCAATCTCACACAAAGCCACAGAGTAGGAAAATAAATTTAACCGTGTATGTCATTAAAAAAGGAGAAGCCTCCTACACACACACACACACACACAAAACTCAATATGAAAGGCTAGGGTTTAAAAAAAAAAAAAAAAAAAGCTTATCAAGTCCCATATATATATATATATATGCCATCTCACTTGGACCTCTTATACCATAATAATTATCTAATTTAAATATCTTAGTCCCAAATCAATTAAATCCATTTAATTGTGAGCCTCCTTTTTAATTTATGTATAAGAAAGAAATTAGTAATAAAATTATGGGGTGTTACACTTAACATGTCAAAAGCACCAATAGTATATAGAAAATATGATTGAAACTAGGACAAAGAAAGTTTGATAAAATTTAATAATAAAATTACTAGGGTGTTAGGTTTTGTACACCAATATTGTTAAGCATCCACTATCAATCCAATTTAGTACACAATCGGGTAAGTAAACACATAAACTATCCGATTGGAAGATTAAAAATAGGGTTTATTAATAAAACTCTCTTTGGTTGATTATGTTAATCAATTGGTCAAGAATTTAGTCTAGAAAATAACAACTTTGCTAGAAAAGCTCAAGAACATTGCATACCCTAGAGACAATACTATGGCAAAAGTAATATCTAACAAGAGTATCACATATTGCTAGAGAGATTATAAAACCCTATTCTAACAATAGGAAATTCAAGAATACTCATGAAAGAAATAGCAACTAAACACCAATCTAACAAAACAATTATGAAAAGAGACCAATTGATTTCAATAATCAAAACGTGAAAAACATGTTTGGATTGATAAGTGGACAATTTATAGCATTGGGGATTCACCCCTAACCCTAGCTTAAATTCTCTCTCTCTCTCTCTCTCTCTCTCTCTCTCTCTCTCTCTCTCTCTCTCTCTCTCTCTCTCAGCTTGATTTGAGCTTTCTGTCATTGAACCTTTGTTATAAAAAATTAATGGGTATCAACAAGGAGTAATGCCAAGCACATCCATAACATTTCAAAACTAGCTAATGTAGTACCTAAACACTAACGGTGTTGCACACAGTTTGTGCACTCTAACTTAGTTGGCAACAACATATTTTCAATAATTCATAGCCTTATAGTATATAGCTCTGCAGTCTCTCATAGTTCATTGCTGAAGCACGGCACAAATTTTGTATCATCAAAAGTCAACAGCTACTTCCTAAGCCAATTCTCTCTCATTCCTATTTCCCACACTTTGCACTGTTGATTCTAAAACTTCATTTGGTTGTCAAGAAAGAAAATAAATACACGGGCGTTTAGTAACATTGTTCTAGTAATGTTGTTTGTATTTTTTAAAAATACTTAATAAAAAAATATGTGAAAATAAGTATAATGTTGTTTAAATACTAAAAATTGTTGTTCTAGTTACACTACCAGACAGCTTTCAATATTTCCAATCCTTATTTCATTTTATTGCTTGGTTTTGACTTTTGTCCCCAGAAAAACAGATATTTTGGAAGAAAAAATTGGGAATTATGGATCAAGGGCACAACATGATCTTACTTAACTATTTCTTTCTTCTTCGATGGCAGAGATCTGTGTGATTCGGTGTCGATGAAGATTAGAGGGTAAGTGATAGTTTAAAGAAAAACCAAAATTTTGGGTTTTTGGTTTTTGGGTTTTTTCAGCTTTGAACTGAAATTTCAGATTTTATGATACCTGCTTTGAGTTTATCCATGATATGTTGCTACTGCCAACTGGTTTATGAAGGGCGAATGAATGAATGGTAGTGTGAAATCGAAAGAGAAGAGAGGAGGTAAGTTAGAGTGCACAAATTGGTGTCTAGGGACTACATATTGGTTAGTTTTGAAACATTATGGGTGTGTTTGGCTGGCATTACCACAATACTCAAGGGTGTTAACGGATTTTACCTAAAAAATAAAAACTACTAACACAGCAGCAAGCAGCACAAGAATTAGAAAAACCATCTACAGCAACCAAACCAACAACATAAATAAAATCCAAATTGGAATAAAACATTTGTTTCTCAAAACAGCATAATTATTATTATATTCTAATAAAACATCACCGTACAATAAAGTAAAGATCTTCTTCATGATCCTTTATCCTTGGGACCGGGACCCATCATCATCTTCTTCCTATTGGCAATGGCATAACTCTTAGCATGAAAGTCCAGAAAAAGAGCCAAAAGAGAGGCATTGAAAACAGCATTGAAGCACCAACCCCAAATCCCGGAGCACCCGGAGCCGGTAAAGTGGTGAATAATAAAACATCACCGTACAATAAAGTAAAGATCTTCTTCATGATCCTTTATCCTTGGGACCGGGACCCATCATCATCTTCTTCCTATTGGCAATGGCATAACTCTTAGCATGAAAGTCCAGAAAAAGAGCCAAAAGAGAGGCATTGAAAACAGCATTGAAGCACCAACCCCAAATCCCGGAGCACCCGGAGCCGGTAAAGTGGTGATACAACATCAGACCCGAAATCGCAAAGCTGAAAACGAATTGCACAATCTGGATATTTGTGACCAACCTCTTCCACTTGGGGCGCACACCCATTGCGCACAATAAGTAGTAGGTGTACATTACGAGGTGCACCAACGCATTGGTGATTAGTGCCACAGGGAACAGAGACTGAGAAGTGTGTAGCCAAAGGTAGCACATGATCAGGACCGTCGCGTGGTGGTAAACGTGGAGGAAGGTCAAGCGTTGGATGGAATTAGTGAGAATGATCAAAAGGGTGTCACCAAATTCTAAAATCTTGGAAAGGTAGAAGATGTAGGCCCAGAAGAAAAGGGGCCCAGAGGGAGAGGTATTGGGTGGGAAACAAATGATATAATCATAATTAGGTGGGTGTGTCAGTGTGAGGCTTGAGAGAGTGCAACCAATGGCCATGATGAGAGAGAGGAGGAGGAGAGTGAGGTTGTGGAGGGCTGAGATGGGTTTGAGGATTTGGATTGGGATTGCATGGAGATGATGATGAGAGAGGATGTAAGTGAGGGAGAGATAGGAGATGAGAATGAGAGAGAGGAAGAGAGGGGTGGAGGCTGGGGTTTGGCCTTGGGTCCATGAGAAATGGAGGATGGTTGGGTGGTTCACAAGCCAGTATTGGAGGGATGATGTAATCATCTTAGAGGAAGAGAGATATGAGAGAGAGAATGCAGAGGAACGAAAGAAGATTCTATTTCTAGGTGAGGAGAGGCACACGGCTGTTGGGAAAATAGGCTTTGAGTCGGGTCCAGCCCAATTAAGTTCAACCATCAGCCCTCACGTAAGCCCAAACCGGTCTCCTAGTTTAGGGTAACCAATATCATGTCATGTCAAATAATTGCAAACAATATATCATAAAATTGTGTCTATTTGTAAGAATTGTAAATAATCATTTGTCCAGGCATTTAATGTAGAGAGAAACAAAAAGTAAAATATGTTAGATAACAAGTTAAGCGGAGAGAAAGCATGAAAATAATGACACGTTCTTCATCGGAGTTTAATCTGCAAAACGTTGTGATCTCCGCTCCTTCCAGCTCTTCGAGAAGCACCTAATGTCAAAAAGGTTGATTGTGAATGGAGTTGAGAAATTCAATGTTTTTTTAATAGATTATATACTAGTTTATAAATAATTATCGAGGTGTGCTATAACTTATAGGTTATGGATTCCTTGACTAAAGGTTTCATTGTCATCTAGTATTATTCGATGTGTGCCACAAGTTTGAATGTCATGAAACACTTGTGGGGTTTGCAAGATTGTTCACAATTCATAATTATGATAGCAGAGACTTGTAGACATGAAATCTTGTCTGATGTCAAAATCTTCTTTTGTTACAGGAGAATGAGAAAATATTGTTAAAATTGTATAATCTTTTAATCATAGGTGGACTCAAAACATTATAACACATTATTTTCCTTTTCTTTATCTATTACAATTACTTTTTGTGTTTCTTTGAATTAAGCATCATGTATTCACCATTTTTGACTTGCAGGTATGACTAAAGAAATAACATTTTGGAATGGTCCATACCTCATATTGATGACTCAAACCGCAGGTCTATATTCTTCGGATGTCTTTCTTCTCAGTAAAACTTCCTATGTTATTAAGAAAAAAAAAAAATCATATTATGACCAATCTCGTAATTTATATTAAAAATGAAAATTTTTAAATTTCACTATGAGTCATCTTTTAGAAATTCTTTTATGAATTCGATTCTACAAACAATTATTATTGAGCATAATATCTATAGGAGTACCCCCCCCCCCCCCCCCCAANAAAATCTTGGAGAGGTAGAAGATGTAGGCCCAGAAGAAGAGGGGCCCAGAGGGAGAGGTATTGGGTGGGAAACAAATGATATAATTATAATTAGGTGGGTGTGTCAGTGTGAGGCTTGAGAGAGTGCAACCAATGGCCATGATGAGAGAGAGGAGGAGGAGAGTGAGGTTGTGGAGGGCTGAGATGGGTTTGAGGATGTGGATTGGGATTGGGATTGCGTGGAGATGATGATGAGAGAGGATGTAAGTGAGGGAGAGATAGGAGATGAGAATGAGAGAGAGGAAGAGAGGGGTGGAGGCTGGGGTTTGGCCTTGGGTCCATGAGAAATGGAGGATGGTTGGGTGGTTCACAAGCCAGTATTGGAGGGATGATATAATCATCTTAGAGGAAGAGAGATATGAGAGAGAGAATGCAGAGGAACGAAAGAAGATTCTATTTCTGGGTGAGGAGAGGCACACGACTGTAGGGAAAATAGGCTTTGAGTCGGGTCTGGTTATCAATATGGGGTCCAGCCCAATTAAGTTCAACCATCAGCCCTCACGTAAGCCCAAACCCGTGTTACTTATGCCTCTAGCCATCAATTCTTACAAACCCAGGTTTTAACCAACTTCAAACCAATCACACTAGCCCAGTCTTAAAGTCCACGTCAGACTTGAATAAATGTTGACCCTAACCCAATCTGTTTAGGTTTCACTCAAAACCCAAACAGCTCCAGCCCACACAAATTAAAAGGGCCACCAGCTTGCTTTTCCTTTAATTACTAGCATGCCATCATATTTTTCCATATTTTCATGTTGGTCCATAAATTTCCCAAAATTGCATTTTGACTAAAAATTTCCCAAAAAATACATTTTGATTCGAAACTTTTCCAGATTCATGTTTTGACCCTAAAACTTTCCCAAAATCATGTTTTGACCTCAAAACTTTTCCAAAATTACATTTTGACCCCCAAAATTTTCTCAAATTTCCATTCTATCCCTAAACTTTCCAAAAATCAAACTTTGACCCCAAAAACCTTTACAAAAGTACAATTTTAGTCCTTTAACTTTTATAAATTGCATTATTGCCCATAAGGTAACCCATTCCCCAGCGAAAGAGGTGAAAAAGGCTTGGACTGTGACTTCCCCGGCGTGTCATTCCCCGGTTGGCCCTCAAGTAGGTTGAACAAGCTGGTTTGGGGTTGTCTCTTGAAACCTATCTCAGCTTGAGTACCAGTCCTTGGAGACAGAAGGTTTGCTTTAGATAAATGGGAATCGCCCAAGTCACCAGAGGGATCCTCGAATAGATGGACTTGGACGAATGCGCCGAATTCATCCTCGGACGAACCCAGATTAACTACTTCTCCCTCTTTTTCCAAACTCCCTCCTTCGGCCTCCGCAGCTCGATAGGACGAGGAAGAGCCTGCCAATGGGACGCCCTCGGGGATGGAAGATCCCTTAGAAAACAAAAACCCGTGTTCCACCACGGTGATTTGGTGAAGCCTAGGGTCCTTGGCTCTAATCACGTGTCTAGGAGCCGAGAACGACTTCTGGAGCGGTTTGTACCCGAGGATCTTATGGGCGACTCTAACTTGGTTATTAGCTTCGTTCACAAAGATCTCTGCTCTGATGACCTTTTCCAGATCTTCCTTGTTGACTAAGTGGAAGTGCCGTTCAAAGGCATGTGGATCTGCAAAAGAAAAGGCTAGCTTTCGTTAACAACCAAGCAGTATAAACGGTGAAATCATAGAAGATCAACCTTCCCATATTCCAAATGCCCTACCTGGCTCCCCCTTTACTGTCGGGCAGTGAAGGCCGTCGTGCCACTCCCTCGACACAATGAGAAAATCCTTATTCAATCCCTTACTAGACTCGGGAAGACACTGGATGAGCCTAACTCTATCATCCCTCGTCTTCATGTAGTAGGACTTACTCGTTAGGTGCTGGAGATTATAGCACCAATTCACGTCATGATGGGTTAACCTCAACCCCATCTTCTTGTTCAAGGCATCCACGCAACCCAGGATCCTAAACACGTTAATGGCGCACTAGGTAGGGGCTAATCGGAAATACCTAAGGTAGCCCCTCATCACGGGCCCCATAGGGATCCTCATACCACCTTCGAAGAAGGCGATTATGAGAATCACTACCTCACCAACCCCCTCTCCTAATATACCAATCCCCGTTCTCGCAGTACCTCAGACCCACGTTACCGGGTATCCTATGAGTGGCGATAAATTCCTCCATCGCCTCCTTAGACTCAACCAATTTGTTAAACCTACACATCTTGAAAGATGACTAAAAGACTCCGGGAAGAGTGAAAAGAAGAGAGGAGTAGAGGAAGAGAAAAATCAGAAAGGGAAAAGTATAAGGTAGAGTAAAGGGAAAACTTACAGAAATAAGGGAAGGCGCTCCGACCCAGGCTTTTTAGGCTGCGAAGAGACGCGAATTGGGCTGGAGACTTGACCGGATTTGGGGTGTGTGCATAAGAACCCTTGAATGCAGAAGTGAGGAGACAAACCGGTTCAAATGGGTATTTACCACCTCACTAAAGACAACTACGTGAGGCTTCCCACCCATAATGGCGAAGGATCCTCACCGTTGGATCATCATTACACCGTTGAACGTGGAGAGTATAGAGCCACCAAAATTTAATACAGTTGCGTAATGGATACCGAAGCACCAGAAACGTGCGTCAGACAGGTGAAAAGACTCTAAATGCTGAGCTAGGACCAGACTGGACAAACCATGATAAAGGTCTGAGGATATCAAAATCCTTCTCCCTATTCGAGGATTCGGACAACAGGATTTTGAGGAGCTATTATGGGGTCAGAGAATCTTGTAACCTCGACCCACTTCGTACCAAACCCAAGGCCCTTGTCGAGGAGGGATAGATGCTCGAGGACGAAGTGTGAAAGTCCAAATTGCCTAGGAACCTTGCCGAGGACGACCCAGTCCTCGGCCGACCAAGACCATGGGAGGAGGAAGTAACGGGCCACCTAAAGCAGCCTTCTAGAGCATCTAAAGAGAAGGAACAAGTATAACGTGCTAGTTGAGAAAGCATGGTGAAGGAGGAAGTCCATAATGAACTGTCACCTACACATTAAATGCCCACAACTAACGTTCTGGCCTCATTAATTAAGAAATGACCCCTGAGCAGCACTGCCTCAGTTACTGCAACTCACAGGAGGTTTGGTAAAGCGGCTGATAGGACGGGCTGTCAGGGGAAGGCATGGATGATCAACAAGTGGAGGGAAGAGATCGTTGAAAGAGGACTATATAAGGGGAAGAAACAGATTACTAAGGGGGGGATGGATCCCCATGGAATAAGGAGGACTACCAAGCTCCTCGGACCGGGCCGATGACAGATTTCTGAGAATGGTTTCGGTTCACCGGTGTTCGACGATGGAAAACACTGCAATGTGCGTTGTCCGCTTGCTAGGGCCTAGTTCTTAAATCCGCTTTCTACAGATTCATTATATTGGGTTAGCTGGACTTGAGTCCACTTATTTAACAGTAGAAGTGCTCAAATCTAGTCCCTACATACATAATTGTTACAATAAAAATGTAAATTTACATTGGCACTATTCATTTGCATTTAGTTTTTTTTTTTTTCTTTATGTATTTCGAGGATGAAGAAAGAAAATCCATGATAGTTATTATATGTGAAGAAAGAGAAACAATTAAGAAAATCCATGATAGTTATTATATGTGGAGAGGGTATGAGAGAGTGGAGAGGGTGTCCGTGACTTTTGAATTTTGAATAACCCCTTCATGAAATCGAGTCTTAGAGACTCGATTTCCAAGTGGCTTTCACGTGGATAAACCAGGTCATTCTCAGAACAAAAAAATCGACGGTGAAAGGGTCAAGATATAACTTGAGCCTCTAATATTCGAGTTCCAAGGGGATGCCACGTGGAAAAACGCCAAATCAGAACATGATCAGAACATAGAAATCGAGTCTTTGAGGCTCGATTTACAAGTCCTAAATCGAGTCTTTTAAACTCGAGATGTTAGTTAAAAATATAGTTTTGAAAGTTTGCCAACTAAGAGCATCCCCATCAGTATGTACAAAGTTGTGCAAAATGGAAAAAGTAATTGATTTTACACATTTTGAGCAAAAAAACCGACATCAATGGGTGTAAAATTTTGCATAAATGCACAATTGCTACAGTAACCGTGCATATATGCACGGTTACTATAGCATGTGCATTTAATATTTTAATAATTTTTTCTCTCTCCTTGTCTCTGCTCTCACTCTCACTCTCACCTAACTCTCTCCTTGTCTCTGCTCTCACCTCACCTCACTCTCCCTTTTCCTCATTTGCTCTCACTCTCACCTTTCTCCCTTTTTCTCATGCCTCCACTACTGCCGGTCAAACCATGCCTCCATTGTCGCCGATCTTCAAACCTTCACTCTCACCTCTCTCCCTTTTTCTTAACTTCATCACCTTTTCACTGATTCTCTTTGTTGGTGTCGGGATTTTGAGATTCTGGTTGGATTTGGCTGGAGATCATGGCGTTGTCTTTGTCAGCATCGACTTTGGCAAGAGCCGGAGGAGGCTTCGATCAACCTTCACAACCGCTGCAGAGGAGGATCATGCGTGAGAAAATACCCAGATTGAAGTAGTGAGAGAGAGAGAGAGGCCATGAGTGAGAAAATAATAAAAAATGATTAAAGAATGAATATTTTATTAAATAAATGTGTAGAATAGGTAAATTAGTGTGAGTGATTTGTAAAAATAGATACGTTAAAAAAAAAAAAAAACCATTGGAGTTAATTGCCAATTTTGGCCGCATTGATGCTTTTCTAGTTTCCTCTCTCTCTAGAGTCTCACTTTCACAGCTCCTCTGATTAGTTAGCTAGGGATTTAGCTCCTATCCAACCCGCCTGGTGGTCTACTCTCTCTCACTCTCTCTTTACTTTTACAGTTACTGCTGCTTTAAGCCCCTAATCTCTCTCTTTTGAAGGTAGCAGCAATGTCAGACAACTTACCTGAAGTTTCGAAATCCATCACAGAAGAAGCATTGTGGGACTCTCTTCCTCATGAAATCCTAACCCACGTTTTCCTACACCTACCCATCAAATCCATCATCACCTGCACCTCTGTCTCCAAAACATGGAAATCCCTCATCCAAAACCCCTCTTTCGTTTCCACTCATCTTCACCACTCCTCCAACAACAAAAACCTCCTCCTCTTCAGACTTTGCCCTAAGCCTCTCGCCAAAGCAGGCAAACAACTGAAATGAATCGGAGATGAACAAGAAGTCTACGCTTTACATTGGGAGGACAACACCAACACCAATTTCCATCAATACACCAGCTTTGACGACTTCCCTTTCCATGGCCAAAGCTCTACTGGAGTATTCCGTGTAGTTGGTACTTGTAATGGCTTGATTTGCCTAGCTGATGGCATATACACCTACGTTTATAATTTCATTCTCTGGAACCCTTGTGTTAAAAAGTATGTGCGACTTCCTAACCCCAATTTCTCCTTCAGGACTACCGGTCCCTACACCGCGACTGTTGGGTTTGGGTTTGATTCCAAAACCAATGACTATAAGGTCGTGAGGTTTGTCACTCCTGAGGATAGGGACTTTGAAGAGGGTGAATTCACACCCAAGGTTGAGGTCTACTCACTTGCCACTGGGGAATGGAGAGTGGTTACTGCTACTGCTCAATGTCCCAAATGTGCTGTTCGTGATACAACGATGGTCTACCTACGCCTACAGGCTTTTGTCAATGGGGCTTTGCATTTGGTTTGTTACAAGACAACTCTAGAAATCAGATTTCTCTACTTTGTTTTGGTGTTTGATTTGAAGGATGAGGTCTTCCGTGAGATACCACTGCCTAAGCATTCCAATAAGTACTCTTGGGAGTGGGTATCTATTTTGGCATATGGGAATTCCATTGCCGTGATTGAACCTGGATATTCTGTTGGCACTCTCGATATATGGGTGTTGAAAAACTATGCGGATGCGGATGCGGATGCGTCATCATGGACCAAAATTATAAGTTTGGATGCTCAAGCGCCCCCACAGGAGGACATAACAAGGCCATTTCGTGGTTCTTACAGAAAGAAAATACCTTGTGCAAAAGCTTTTAGGAAGAGTGGCGAGGTTATATTGGAAACATATAGAAAAAGGCTTGTGTCATGAAACCTTGAGACCCAAGAGGTTAAAGACCTTGGGATTACTGGATCTAAGTATAGTTTTGTTGATCCTTATGTTGAGAGTCTAGTTTTGCTAGACAAACCCCACCTTGCAGTTACTTACTAAGGGAAAGTAATAGGAACAACAACAGGCAAGGTGCATTTTATTTTCATGCTTATTTTTTATGATTTTCTGTTTTGTTCTTCCTATATTCTTGGCATTCATTCATTATGAGTTGGAGATGAATATATTGCTGATTGATTACCTTAATTGAGTTGATTTGTATTTATGATAGATAGCCTATCAAGGTCGTGCTTGCTGTCAATAGCATGTATACTCAACTATGAAAAAACCAAGTTGTTTGTGTTGATTATCAACTTTTAGCACGTTTATTTATTAAGTGGTTGAAAGTAAATGGGACTGTGAATTTCATGTTTCTTTCTTGATAATGTTCTGGTGACCTCTTTTAACTTCATATTTTACAATTGCATTAAATGTTCTTCATGATCTCATGGTCTCATGGCTTGACTGTGTGAGAATTGCCATGGAGACATCCTATGATATTTGTTACATGCATTGTGGCAGGTCATGACCACTCCTATGCTATTTGTTGCATGCATTTGGATAAATCTTTCACTGCCAAACTATCTAATTTTGGTTTTGCGGTTTCAATTGCACCAGGAGAAATAATTTTTTCAAGGTAATTCAGTTTTGGATAAGAGCAGCTTATAAAATTCAATCAACCCCAAGTTGGCACAATTAGTTGGTGATCACAACTCACGATTCAATTCTTAGAAAATTCAAGTTTTGTGGTTTTCTAGGTGAGTCAAATGAATTTCTTAAACAGCCAGACCTGTGGTCAATTAGCATAAGAGCAGCTTGAGAATACTGAAATGTTTTGGATTGGGTTGATTGGATTGAATTGCAATTTTATGTGAGTATTGTTTGGCATGTACTTTACTAGGTTGAATTTATTGTGTCTTGATTTTTTTTTTTTTTTTTTTTGGTTTAGTACCTAAAAGAAAAGAAAAAAACCCTTTTTTAATTAATAGTATTTAATTAAAAAGCGCAAAAAAGGTGGTGAAACCCCTAAAGAAACAAAAAAGAAGTAAAATACCAGAAAAACTATCAAAAGTTCAATGAATCCAAGAAGTCTAAGCAGTTCCCATCCCAACAGAGAAGGTAGGAAAGAATTGGCGGGCATTAAGTGTGCAAAACCTTTAGTTACAACCAGATTTTAAGCTATGAACAAGCATAATATAGGCAGAGTACTTTGTAAGTAATCGAGATAGTGTGGAACTACAT
>NW_027070253.1:244769-275877 GCF_002906115.3 Quercus suber
TTTTCAATATGTCAAATTAGATAGGGCAGTTCTAGTTGCCAGCTATTGATTTTCGTCATTACTGTTCAGACTTTGCAACCTTGACTTTTTGTTTTTTTTTTGTTTTTTTTTTTTCTCCGAGTAATTCTTGTGCCACGTCAAAAGGCACAACATCGGCCATAACTCGCCACATGAGTAGCTCTCATACTATGGGTTTTAAAAATTAAGGTTTGTTATAGGTAACTCTACTCTAAATTATTTGTGGTTCTAGTTAGCTCAACTAATAAATTTTCTGATGGTTGAATAAGAGATTTGTGGTTTAAACCCTACTTATAAAAAAATTAAATGGTATCTTGGTCTAATGATAAAGAACTATCATCAGAAGTAAATGCCATAAGTTGAAACTTTCTCCAAAAAAAAAAAAAACCTCTAAATTATCTTGTCATCTAATAAAGAAAAGATTTTGCTAATGTGTGCTCCAAAAGCACATAATAATTTTCATTTTTGAAAAAAATTTTTTCGAGAATTAAAAAAGTATTGACAGTTTTTTCAATTTTTGAAAAAATATTTTTAAAATGAATGACTAAATGAAGAATTGAGTTTTTCTAGCAACACACATTTTACCACAATTGATGTCAACGGGTAATTGAATTTTTCAATTATACATGGATGCACCACTTAAGCACTTCAATCACTAATTAACATCTAAGCAAGTTGTAACTAACAGTGTCTCCAAACATTTTATCTAGAATAAAGCTACGATCACAAAAAAATAAAGTCTAGATGGCAATATGATATTAGTATCCTTTGTAAGTAAGGCAAAGAGAGAGGGGGAAATGGTGGGTTCAGCTTTCCCACAGCCATTGTGGTTCAGCGTATCGGAGGTGGGCCCCGCACCCACAAGCCTCAGTCTGATAACCACCGCAGGTTGTTTCCACGTCGGCCACCTTCTCCAACACCGTGTCAGTCACCACCTCCGCCTCGGGTTTCTTTTTCATTCCTCCTCCTCTTGCTTCTTCAAGGTTTTAACTCTCTCTTACTCTCAATAATATATCGCCATTTGGTTACTTAGAAATCATTAAAAACTGCAATTCAATCGGTTTATTTGGGTTGAACTCTCCGTTTTCTAGCTTTTTCATTTTGTGGGCAAGTCAGTCATAAACTAAAGAAAAACAATAGAGACCCTGCTAGTTGATTCTGTGTGTCTCTGAATTTATAATGGATTTGAGGGTGTTTATGTGATACGTATGGATGTCTCTCCATGGACCTTGTGTACTTGTTCTACTTACTAATTGCTTCTAGACTTTTAGTAATATCATTTTCAACCTGATTTCTAAACAAGCAGCTCTATCTATTTTCCTATTTGTTGGGCTGTGTATTTTTTTTTTTTTTTTTTCCAAGACCTCATTCATCTCGATAGGCCTTAGCAACCAATAGACCAATCCTTTTAGGGTTGTAAGGTTCAGTATGTGTGACTCCTTATGACTATATAGAAAATCCCATAATATGCCTTGATTTCAGAAGAGGTTTTATTATCAGGTCGACAGTATTCGAAACTAATGAATATGCACATGCTATCATTGTAGAGATGATGTTGCACTTAATTTTGAAGTTGCTGCCTTCAACTTGATTTTGTTGAAGATTACAATTGAAATGGGTGACATGAAGGGGCTTTAGTTGTTTCAGTTGTGATATTGATGCATTCCCACACAATTCTAAAAATTATTGAGTTTCAAAATTCTTTCGCATTTGATTTTTTATTGAACAGAAAGTCTCTCGTCTTGGTCATGTGCCTAGATTGAAGGATGTGTGGTGTGAAAAAGACCTCCAATTCAAGGAATTTAATTTTCTTCAGTTATCAAAAGATACTTTGACAGCCACATACTCAACTTGTTCATCCTTCTTTAATGGGGGAGAAACTAGAAAGGACTTTGGAAATGATAGGGCATCTCACTCGAAGATATCAAGTAGAAATTCATTCAATGGAAGAAGATGGACCAATATTCTGCTTGCTGTTAATGTCTTGTGAGTATCAGTGTATCATCTTGTCAAACAAGAATAAGATTAGTGTGACGATTCATGGATACAATTCAATACTCTGTTCTATAAATAATAATTAAATGCAACAGCTTTTCCACTTCCTTTTTGTTTTAGGTACATATATTCACTTTCTTTGTTTTTGAAATTTTGCATGCATTGAAGTAAATGTTTATTGCTTATTAAATCGTGTGTGCAGAATTTTTATTGCACAAACTGCAACACAGGGGCAGCTACTATTATGGGGAGCTAAGGTAATAGCACAAATAGAAATCTAGACATGTTCCATCTTTAATATTAAATTTTCATTTTGTAGGCTCCTTACCTTGTTGATTAATTCAAGTTATATACAGATAAATAGTCTCATTGACAAAGGACAATTCTGGAGGCTGGTCACTTCTTCATTTTTGCATGCTAACATTGGGCACCTAATGGTCTGTTTTAAATTGTACTGCTTGATATTTCTCACTTTATGTCTTATTAGCAGTATCTAGGTCTGAGAAAATTGTCATTTTTAGGTTAACTGTTATTCTCTGAATTCACTTGGTCCTAGCGCGGAGAACATCAGCGGTCCTAGGAGATTCCTTGCAGTTTACTTTGCCTCAGCAATTTCAAGTAACAGCTCATAACCTCTGCACTAGCCGATCAAAATTGTTTATCTAATTGTATTCTGATTAATTTCAAGAAAATCAGGTTCTGTGATGAGTTATTGGTTCTGCAAAGCGCCTGCAGTTGGTGCATCAGGAGCGATCTTTGGATTAGTAAGCTCTTGAACTCTGTATTATTAGCCTTTCTACTTGCACCAATGCCCCATTTAATAATATAATAAAAAACCTCAGAGAAAAATATTCCAGTGAAGTGAGTTTCAGTGAGTGCTCCTAAAATTTTCATTATAGGGAATGTAGTACCATATATGGCTGCACTTATCAAAATAAATAAAAAGAGCCATATTCAACCAAAAACATAGCCATATATGGCTGCAAATGCAGTTTTTTTTGTTTTATTATTCCATTTTCAAAAGGCCAAGTACTCCTTTTGGGCTGGGTTTAGGACTTATGCTTATGGGATTCATCCTTCCTCTGCTTCTGCAAATTATTCGTTTTTAAAAATAATAATTAAAAAAAAAAGGTACTCTACTATTGAATTTTACAGTGTCAACTATGTAGTTTTAACCTCTCCATTAGGACCTGATTGTCAGAATGTTGATTGGCCGATTGGCTTTGTAAAATATTAACAAGAAATTTTCTTACTACATGAATTTAAGAATTTTATCTTCAGATGCTATATGAGTTCTTATATTTTTTGTTTTTACCCCTAGTAACGCTACTTCCATGACATTTTCACAACAAATCCTAGGTGGCAAGTTGTTTTTGGTATGTAAAAAGTGATGTTAGTATTGGGCCATATGAGAACTAATAACAACTTACCACCTAGAAATTTTTGTGGATAACATTACTCTTTTTACCTCCCCACCTCCTCTTTCCTTTAACAGTTGAAAGGGTAAAAAAGATGATGCAGAATTTTCTGCCCTAAATAAATTTGGAGTATTTTTTTAAGACTATAAAAATAACAAGCTATGTTCAACATGTTTTTCTTTTCTTCTTCCTCCTTTTCTTCTATCTTTAGTCAAACTTCCAGTGTTTGATTCAGGTTGGAGCAGTTGCTGTGTTTACCACAAGGCATAGACAACTGGTTGGACGTGGCAAAGAAGATCTGCAACACATAGCACAGGTTATTGTTCTGAATATGGTATGATCCACGCTTCCATTATCCATCTTAAAATGTTAAGCAATTTTTATTCAGTAAATAAAAAAAAGAGGGGGATCAAACAATGACAGTTCACTGTTGAACATTTCTATTTCTTCCAAGCATTTTTTTTTTTTTGATAAGTAATGAGACTTATATTCATCATGAAAAAAATGCAAAATAGCCATTACAGGTGTTCATGATGGTGAACACAAAAACAGCGAACTAAAGCAACAAAAAAAGAAAAGAAAAGTAACTTAAGGGGCACTTCTAAGGGTAGAAAAGAACTCCAAAGTAGAAGAACAGTTTGAAGATCCCCAGCACTTAGCCCATTCAAAAAGAGTATTTTGACGAAGCGCTTGTAACTGCACAAGCGTTCTCTCCAGAGCCTCAAAAAAGTGCCGGTTTCTTCCAAGCATTTTGAATCAAGTCCATTAGGTTGTCCATATTCTCTGCATGAGTCTAGGTTGCTGTCTTAGAGTGATTCATCTAAATCATTACTCCACCCAAAATGTATTATGATTGTTATGAGAGCATATATGAAGAACACAGTTTCATATCATTCAGTAAGTGGCATATTGGGAATAGGACACTTTTTTTTTTTTTTTTTTCTCTTTTGTGTGTGTGGTTGAATTAATGGCATTAAGTATATGTGCTGCAGGTGATTGGGCTATTTTCCAAAGGCATTGATAACTGGGGACATGTAAGTCATAAGTATAATATCAGCATTTCTTTCGAACTAATTGATGAGTATATAAAAAATGTAATGTTTTGTGAATGCTCCAGCACATTCGTTGATACGTACTTCAATGTACATTCAAAGAGAGAGAGAGAGGGAATGCTATAATGCCTTCAGTTAACACACATTATGCAATGGCAGATCAGGCATCCTATGCCATCAATCTTATGGAAACATTTCCTTGATATTGTTGTGGCTTCTTTTATTAATTTGATTGTGTGCACTCTCATGTGGTGGTTTATAAGTAACTCATCTCCAAATTAAGTTTTGCATTAATTTTGGTCATTGTTGGTTTTGAAGTTAATGAAAAAACCCGAGACTTCTAGGATATACTTATATCCTGTATGTAGATTGTAACTTCAATTGAAAATCTTTGCAATAATCCTTGTATACCAGTTTCAGACAGACAGATTGTAAGTAGACAAGACAGCTAAGTTATCTGGGAGCATTCATGAAAATCAATCAAAACATCCCTTTTGTCTTTAAAAATTATTATTACTATTTTATTTACAACTTTTACAACTTCAGTTAGGAGGCTTTCTTGGTGGAGCTGCTGCATCATGGCTTCTTGGTCCTTCATGGAAGTACGAGTCCATGTCAAGTGATGGTCGAAGAATTTTTGCTGACAGAGCACCGATATTCTACCTCATTAAGAAGAAAAGGGAACAAAAGTGATTCTGTATTGATTTCTAGGCAAAGCAAACTCTTATTGCTCGTAGTGAAATACGTTTAAAAATTATCATGCTGGGAAAAGGTGCATTTCTGATTGCTTATTCTTTGTCAAAAATGAGATTTATAAGTTGTTCCTCCTAGCTGCTGGATACGTTCTTATATTAGCTAGTATTCTTTCAAGATTGTCTGATATATGTAGCACAGCTGCACAGTATCTATATAAGGCAGTAGAGATGATGTTTAGAGATAGTTTTTCCATTTAACAAAATTCAATATTCAAAGACTACTGCTAATCCCCACTAATACATATTATAGAAGAGGTTTAAGAACTGCATACGCCCATTGCCTAACCGACTGCCAAAGCCAAACCATAGGTTTTATTTTTAGTGCTACTGAAAAGAAGGTTGGTTCCATATCTTGCGAATATGCATTTGTATTGCCTGTTTTGCCATAACCGTGCCTCCTTCAGGATAATGTGGGGTGCTTCTCTCCAGTGAAGCTTGTGGAACGTCTGCTTCAAGGTTTTGAAATCTTCCATCAATGCTTCTGAGGCTCCTGTATTAGCTTTTACTAATTTTAGGGAAGTTGCTATTTGTTCTGATTGAACCAGAATCAGAGCTTATCTTAAATCCACTTTCCACGTTCCATAAAGTGCTTCCCTAAAGTGTTACTTTGTGCCAAGAGAAGAAACCTCGGATAATGGGCGGTGTTTTTTTTAAATCTTGGAAATCAAGTGAGTTGCATTGCATGACAGCCACAGGTCGTTGTTTCATCCATTCATAACGTTGCTCTCAACACAACGCACATATCAGTTCCACGTTGGTTAGAAGGGATTGCGGGTGTTGTGCAATCCTCCAGAACCAGAACTGCTTTAGCATCCTTATCCCACCTAGCATTCATCTAAACATGGTATATCCTACCAGTCATCTAGCACTCCATGCTTTGTATAACCAAGGGCAGAAAACATATTAAGGAGCAAACTCAAACAAGACAGTAAGATCTCATTTATCCAAAGGTAGCACTCATCTATAGCATCATGGTATCAACCAAGCACATTCATTATATTCATCAAACACATCATGTTCTTCATCCCACTCAAATGCGTGTTCACGTAACCATGCATGACTTACCTTACTTACCTCACTGCATAATCATCACAACACTTATGCATTAATGCATGTTCATCTTCTTATGCATGTTCATATAATTCATCTAAGACATAAACCCTAATTATCAATCTAACAATCAAGTCATGTGAAGCATATTATTCTACTGATCCTAGACCTAAACATATGAAATCTAAGTTGAACAAACTCTAAACATGTGATTTAAACAAAGCAAAACATTAGAAAATCAAAACCCTAAAATTGGGGTTTATGGGCACAAGTATGTGCATGCATACATGAAGTATGCGTACGCATACCTTGAGTATATGTACAAATGCATGAAGCATGCGTATGCATACCTACCCAGAAACAAGTTTTAAAAGCAACAACAAAACAGCAATTAAATTCAAGTTAGCATGCTTCTAATTATGAAAGCTATAAAATCTAACTACAAGATAGAGATATCAAAGCAATAAACAATGAAATACAAACAAAATGAGAGAGACAAGGTTAGACCCTTACCCAAGATGGTCGATACCAGCCGATTTCGGGCAATATCAACCAGTACTGGGCGTATTGGCCGGTACCAAAAAAAAAAAAAAAAAAAAAAAATTTTTTTTGAATTTTTGTAAGGACAAAATGGTGGCATATTTGCATTAACTTATTAGTACTATTTGTTTTCTTAGTATGTAATGAACAATTAAGCTTTCTGTTTTTTATTGTGTGTGTGTGTGTGTGTTTTTTTTTTTTTTTTCCTTTTCTTTTAATTGATACTAAAGTCTAAAATCATGAATAATTTGTTTTGAATTGAGGTAATGTTTTATAGTAAACTTTTATATTTATTATAATATATATATATATATATTTATAAATATAAAAATAATGGTAAACCCAAGACGGTACACCGGTACAGACTGGTACCGAAATATATCATTCCACTAGTCAAACCGATATAGTCTCTGGTACGAGATTGACTCCCTTGCCCTTACCTCAAATATAAGAACTCTTTGAGCTTTAATTTGACCGTTCTACTCTATCAATCTAATCAAGACAAAACCAAAAGTTCTAAAATTAAAACTCGAAGGTCAAGACCATAATATGTCCCAACCAAGTAAACTTTAACTTGAGGATGTTTTAGAATAAAAACTCACTATTTTTTAGTGAAGTAGGCGTGTTGTGGGAAAATAGCTTTTGGGACCTTTGATAGTGATCAAAGAGGGATGCAAGGTGGCCTCTAGCTGATGTGGGACTAGCTTTGCATGAATTTTACATCAAAAACATTCCATATAAGTCATCTGAACCCTACATGTGCACAGATACTCTAAGTATGAGTACGCATGCTAACCAACATGCGTACACATACTTAGGATTCTTGTATGTTTTCCATTACCAAAACATCTTCCAAGCTAAAGACTTATAAGATTAGGCCTTAGACCACCCCTAAACTCTAAGTGATATCATCATTGAGGAACGAGGGCTCGGAGGTACAAAATGAGGTGTCCACAAATGCCTCTCTTTGGATTCATGAGCTCTGCTGAAGAAATCAAAATAAAAAGAGATAAACCATTTTGTTTCGACATACAGTTTAGGCTCAACCATACACACATGAAAAACAACATGCATACATTGGGCTAGGTTCAATTCTAAAGAGTCGCATGGGATTCGTATGTCTGAAGTCCCATGGTGCTGCTTAGAAAACGAGTAGTGACAAGCTCACTATCCAAGAGCTTGATTTGCCAATTGTCAAGCAAAAGGTAAGTGACTCTCTATTCTAGAGTCACTAAAAAAAAAAAAAAAAAAAAAACTTGGCCAATGGTTGCAAGATGGGGAGATCACTCCACCATCTACAAACATCACATAAATCAATTGGGGGTGCTCTTACGAGCTAAAAAGGGAATGTATCTTTACCTATCAAAAAAGGGAATGTATCTAGGGTGTTAGTCTACGTTTCTTGCCTCAAATTTTTCTTGGTGGCACTTGCATTAACCTCAATAATATCTAGTGTTCTGGGTGGCTCTCACCTCTATCTCAATCTCTTCTGTATTTTGGGTGGCTCTTGCCTCTATCTTAACCATATTTGTGTTCTACCATTGTTCATTTCTAGGGTGTTCTAAAAGTATCTGAGGACATGTGTGTACATGTCCAATTCCAAAAAGAATATGTGCACAAAATTCGATGTTATGGTGATCTTTTGTTATCTTGGTGAAAAAAATCACTTGAAGGGTTTTCCAAATGTCCTGAGGTCTTTCTGTACTTTCCAACTTTCAAGGGATCCATGTGTGATTTTCGCCCAATGGGGTTTCTTTGTAATTTCCAACTCTCCGAAGGTCTTTTATGCAAATTCTAACTTTTCTTGACTCACTAGAGGGAAATTCAGCAATTTCCAATCCTTTGAAAGGTCTATGTGCAAATTCTAACTTTTTTTTATTGTAATTTATTGACACTCGGAGGTATGCATATGCAAATTCTGATTTTTTGGATCCACTAGGAATGATTTTGTAATTTTTTGATTTTCCTAGACTCCTTGGGGATCTTTTTTGCAAATTCCAAGACTTTGAGGTTTTTTTGTTTTTGTTTTTTTTACTAAAAACATGTAGTTTAGTAGAGTGGCCTAAACTACATGTAGTTTAGCCATCGGGTATCTTTCCCGCCTCTTCATTTTCCTAACGTAACCGTTTCTTTTTCTTTTCATTCCCTTCTTCTTCATTGTGAGCAATCACGACCTTGGCCTGCCAATTTTTCTCAAATTGGACCTAACCCACATGAACGGGTGTGATTGTGATACACAAAATGTTGAATTCACTGTAACTTCCCCCTAGATCAAGGGTTTTACATGAAGTCGTCACTTATTTAATTAAATGGAAAAATAAGAAACCTTATCTAGAAAAAGTGCTTCAATTGTATTAATATGTATGACAATTTGCATCAATTTTGTAACAAGAATTTACAATGCTTTGGTCCTAGATACAATCTAAGAAAATAAATTACATTGCTTTTTTTTTCCTAGTTACATTCTAAAGAAAATTTAAATTTACACAGACAAGAGTCTAGTATAAAATCTTTGNTAGGCTCATCTTTGTTTTGGTTGAGGACTAGGCCTATGTTCTCTCCATTTGAGCCTTAGGTCTATCTTTAATTTGTCTTGGCTTTGAATCCACCTTGTTATTCATTTAGGTTCATATATATGCCGCCTAGGATTATTAACTTGTTTGATTCAATGTGAGGTCCCTAATTCCTCTCTATCTCTCGTCAAAGTTGGAAGTGGAGCTTTGGTTGATATAATTGGTTTCTTTCTTTGCCCAATTCACAAAAAATTGCATGTACTATTGCTTTCCGTTCGTTGAAAATCCTATATAATTTACATACCACATACCAATGAAAGTTTCACAATGTCAAATTTGAGTGCTCCCACCAAAGAGACAACGAGTAAAAAGCAACATAATAAACAAAATCAACATGATCGGTTTTATATTTTCCTATTATTTAAAAAAAAAAAACCCAATTATTGCATAACTACATGTGATTCGCGTATTTGCTTGTATTATATTGTATCTAGGTCACTTAAAGGTGTGGATGTTACAAACTTACATTTCATTAATTAATTTTATGTACGTTTTATTTTATTATTGTATATTTTTAGTATATTTATTATGTGGATATCAAAAAAATTTAAAAATGCTATTTTCTAAAATTAATGATATTTTTAAATAAAAAATATTTATTCTCCCAGCACACATCAGCACATTGAGAACATACATTAATTAATGCCCTTTTAATTTCTTGTTCTTGTTCTTTAGTGTCTGCTAAAGCTCGAAGTGCTGTGATATGGGATGTTAAACAAGCCCCCAAGGCATCCATGGTCACATGTGTTCACAGAATTTGTGATCAACTTGGGATTTTCGTAGAACTTGTTTTCTATACAATGATGGTAAAAAATATCGAATAGATAAGCCCAAACCAATTTGGGGTTTTCTCAGTCGGCTTTTTTTTTTGGAAACTTATACTTTGATTTGATTGGATTTACATGAAAACATCGTGAGTGTGATTTGAGAAGAAAAATATGAGAAATAGACGTACTTTTTAAACACGTTCTCCCCTCCCCAGTATTAGTGATGTTATATGATACAAACAATGGATACATGTGTTTCTCATAACCCTTGAATTAATGAAAACGATTGTTTAATAATATTTGAGTTAATCCAATGTTGCCCTTAAAAAATATTACCAACTAGTCTAGTAGTTATTGAGACAAAGTAGTTTTTTGCTTTCTCAATTTCATATTTTATTATTGTAAAATGTGTTCTTGTACCTATGAGAGTCTTGGATCATTTATGTCTTTGAAGATTTGATTTCATTAAAATGTTTTTTATTTACTTTGGTAAAAAATATCGTAATTTATATTGAAAATGAAAATTTTAAGAATTTAACTATGAAAATCATAAAAGATGTTTTTTTAGAAGAAAAAAAAAAATTCATCTTTTAGAAATGCTTTTATGAATTTGATTCTACAAAAGTTTTTTATTATTGAGCATAATTTTTATAAGAGTACTAAGTTAGTTTTGTTAATATTTTTGTACATGCCTAATATCAAATTAGACAACTTTTGTATATTCATGTTAATTAAAAGTTGATTAGTTCTCCTAAAAATTTATCTCGTAAATATATATATATATATATATGTTAACGTTAATAATTTTTCTACAATAAATTTATAAATTATGACAAATTGTGAATCATAGCGTATTTGTTACTTTAGGCCCAATGTTTTTTTTTTTTTCAAATAGGTCTTAATACACCAAATGGGCTATGGTCTTAAGAACATTTGGGTTATTGTAAACATTTGGACTTTAGGACAAGCCTCTTACGTTTGAATACTTCTTTTCTTTTCATCCTAAATTGTTAGGGTATAACACAACCTTTAGGTCATCTTTCTAGTTTTAACCTTTTCTTTATATTTGTCTTTGAAATTAAAGGCCATGATCACAAATATATGGTTGAACAAATAAGAGACATCAAAAAGGTACCACCTTTAGATAGGATCTAAGATCACTCTATGTGTGGGTAGGTTCCTTAATGCTAAAAGGACAAGATCAGTAGGTCACAAACAATTAGGGGTTTCAAGCTCCAACCTAGGGCCTAAAGGGATCCAAATGGTCCTTTAATAGGCTATCTTATACACACACATGCACTAATCTTATCCTAGCATTCATCTAAACATGACATATCACATACATCTCATCACATCCTATTGCGCGTATAAACATGGCATATTATCATGGCATCTTATGTTACTCATCCATCCCATCACATCATCATGGTAAACACATTCATGTCCTAACATACATCTAGGCATTATTCATAACATCATAGGTCACAAGATCACAAGCATATCATCATATCATCATAGCAGCAACATCGCATGGCATCAATCAAACATTGCATCACATATGTTCATCATCGACCAAGTGTGCATCCTCTTGCATAATGCATGTACTTAGCTTCACTTACCTCACTGCATCATCACAACAACACCTATGTATCATATGCATGCTTATATTCAAATGCTTGTTCATATTGTTCATCACACATGTAAACCCTGATCTCTAAAATTGGACTAACCAAGCATTAAAACATGTTATACAACTGACCTTAGACCTAAACAAAAATAAACTGACTTAACTAGAACCCAAAACATTCATTTAAACTAGTAAAACAACAAAAAATCAAAGAATAAGAAAATTCTAAGTTTCTGAGCTAAATTTGCATAAGCATCAGCATGCGTATGCATGTTTGTGGAGATACATATGCATGCTTGTGTATGCGCACACATTCTTACCCAAAAACACACAACATGTAACACTCAAGAACTACATCCTATCTAACCTATCAAGCTTCCAATCTACAAAGCAATAAATCTAATCTACAAAACAGGTTATTAAAACTATAGAAGTAGAATAACTTATAGAAAGCAAGACGAAATGAAGAACAATAGTTCACAATATAGAGCTCTTTAGAGCTTGATTTTGACCATTTCCCTCGATCATTCTACAAAACAAAATACCCAAGAGGTTAGCAAGTTTAACTAGAAAGCTTAGACCCAAATAGGTCTCAACCAAGAAAATTTAACTCTAGGATGCTTTTTGAAGTTAAAATCTTCTTTTTGAATCCCTTTTTTAGAGTAGATTCGGTGTGTTTTGGGAAAAGCACTGTGTGGCCTTTTAATAGTATTCAAAGAGGGTTGCATGGCTCTTCCCATTCGATGTGAGATTAGCTTTGCCACATTATTCATCAAAAACTTTATTTAAATAACTTTGTAGAACCATAATGCGTATGCTTGCTCGAGCTTCAACCATCCATGCATAGGTAATGAGCCTGCATATGCATGCTTAGGGTTCGTACCTCTTCCAAAACATCCTTCAAGTTAAAAAATTTCTTTAACTAGGCCTTACACCAGTCATAGACCCTTCTAGTGATATCGTTATTGAGAAACAAAGACTCGAGTCGTAAGGAGTACAAAATGAGGTGCTATAACTAAGATAGCCTATTAGAGGACCTTTTTATAGAATTAGGATATGAAACATAATGAGTGGAAGTCAACCCATGGGCAGGGCGGGATTGTGTATTTAACATCTTCTCATACTCGTAGCTTAACTCTAGACATAGATTCTGGATATAGAAGGCCATCTGCTAGGGGCCAAGTTTGGTTCTTGAACCTAAGCCTGGTGTCTACTCCCACTAAAACCTTTGCCTCTAGAGAGATAAAAGTCTATTTAGAGAGAAAGCATAGCTCAGAATGATAAAGTGAAAAATATTCTTCTATTCCAAAAAATCAAAGATAGCTACTTAGATGAAATCTAAAGTTTTGTCAATGATTTTCCATTTTTCTTTGCTCCGTTTTTGCCTAGAATAACAAAGATGGATTGACGTTTTAAATTGAAAAGGTTTATAAGTATGAGGCTTTAATTGAGGAAATTAAAAAAAAAACATGAGACCTAATATGAAACATGATATAAAATATTAATTGAAGCAGTTTGATAACAATGGGGGCTTTAATTGAGAAAATTAAAAACATAAGATCTAATATGAAACATGATATAAATTCTAGGTATTTTTATGTAATCTTTCCTTATCAACATGGTTTTCTTTTAGTAAAACTTTTACAAAATTTAGAAAATATCTAAAATATTACTCCAACTAAAACTCAGTTATTGATAAATTCATGAAAGTTAAAATGTGTAATTATATATTTTAAATTGTTTTAATAATTTATTGTATTACTGGATTTTGTGTATGTAGGCAAATGGGGTGCGTGAGATAGATCTGAGGCTAGCTCGTGTGATGACACATGGGAACATGTTCATACGTATGATGGCACAAGGGGCATGTCACGTGTGGAGATGAATCGCAAAACCTTTGGATGACGTGTGAGTTAACATATGATGTAATTTTACGGTGATTCCTTCAGCGTTGTGTGTATCAACTGAAAATCCTCAAAATTTTTTTTTTTTTTTTTTTTTTGAGAAACTCAAAACAGTATTTGACTGGCTTGAATCTTTGAAGGATTAATATTTGCTTGAACGACAATGAAAAGATAATTGGAGGTCACATTGTCGAGGAAAGAAAGGGACTCATAAAAACCTTATTTTAATACTATGTTAGAATTTATGTTAGGATTGCACCAGAGAGAAAATATAAAAAGGTAGAGAGCAAAAATAGAATTAACGTAGTTCGACGTGACAATATTCGTAAAGAAAGAACTATAGGTCTAACGGTAGACTAACTCAAAGGAAGAGTTATAAATTTATAATGTGCAGTACTGATATTGTAGTACAAATGATATAAGTAAATGTAAATTACCTCTATAATAGGCTCGGTTCTTGGGCTTAATATCTCTATCATTACCCTGTACTGTTGTTCCCGTTCCAAGAGGTTAAGGTTGAGATAACTCTTGGAAGATTTCATATGAACTGGTATGGTATAATTTCACTTTAGATTGCATCCATCAAACTTCATCTATGTCACATGAACGTTTTCACAATTAAACCCATCAAGCGAAAGAAGATCTCAGAGCTTACATAATTGCTTCCATGGAGAGAAACTGCAACATGAGGACAAAAACTAATTGTCACTTATTGAATAGAATCAGGGGCGGAGCCAAAAATTTTGATTTGAGGGGGCCAAGTTATAATGTTAATATATTATTTAAGACAAAACTCTACACACACACATATAAAAATTAATTTACTAAGAGAATTTATCATCTTCTAAATTTTAATGAGCATACAAAAGTCATGTATTTCTTCTATTAGACATATACAAAAAATTATCATTTTTTACATAGTTTAATTTGTTAAACCTCTTAAATTATATAATTTTAATATAATTTCTCTTTCTTTAAGAGCACCATTGAAATGACTCAAAATTTGATGGGGGCCAACTTCAATTTTTACATGCTACATTTTTTAAAATATAAATAATATAAATACTAAAAATAATTTTTTTTTTAACTTTGGGGGGGCCTCGGCCCCCCACCCTCGTGTGTGGCTCCGCCACTGAATATAATAAAAAGATCATTGAACATTGAAAATGGGTAGAATTTGGACATCAGGCTCAAATGAAATTGTTCAATTGAAGCAGCATTTTCCAAATCAGCGATAGATGGAGTCTATTTGGCATCAGCTTTAATTTTTAATTTTTAGTATTAACGTTTTTGTACAGTTTTTTAATTATGGGTGACTTTATATGACAACTTCAATTCATACATTTACTTTGGTAATTGACTTAGCATGTTAGGATGACTATGCCTCGAAGAAGGCCAAAGAACAAGGTTAAAATTTATATATTTTTATTAAAAAAATAATATAATTTGGATGATTAGGTCACCCTCTAATAAAATGCATATATATATATATATGTACTTCAGTGGAATGTTCAATTAAGTAAAATTTACATATAGGGTATAGAAACGTACCTGCCAAACTTTAACATCGTTTCATCAGGGCTATCTTGAAAATAATTACAATAATTAATTTTTACCTGCCTTAAGAACAATACAATTATAAAGCTCACATGTATTAAAACTCGTTTAGCACATGTAGTGACATATATACAAAGCAATAGAATAAGCCATGAGCGTCAACCAAGAGATACCTGTTAGCAAAGAAAATATATTTTCACCATCCATGCAATATGTTGAAAAAGAATAAAACACATAGAATGCTTTGATTCGAATCTCTTACCATCAGGATATCTAGTATCTTCAGAATAAAGGAAGCGATGTGTCCAATTTGACAGTGCACGTAAAGGCCACAAAGAATACAGCTGACTCCACCACCAGTTGAGGCCGTTTGTCTCGTTTTCAAAGCGAAAGCCATCATGATCATTTGTGTCTTCTAGATCGTTGTTAGAAGTAGTGTCTTGCAATAGCAGTTCATGGCGGCAAACAGGACAAGTGTTGTGGATGCTTAGCCAAGGGACAATGCAATCATTATGATAGAAATGCTTGCATGGCATTTCTCTCACCTCCCCCCCAAGCTCAAACTCTTCCTTGCATATGGGGCAACTTGGGTCATTATCCAAAAGCCTTCTTGTGACTTTCACCATTGGCAAGGCTTCGATAGCCAAAGAGCGTGCAGGAGGCGGTCCGGGCAAATCATTCAGCAGTGCCATGCCTTCGATGAACTCATTTAGTGTGTTCCCAAATGTGAAATCACTTGTATTATTATCTTGGAGAGACATATTTGGTGGTGGAGAAATGGGTCTTGTTGGACGAGGAGGTGCAACAAATTGGAGGGTGATCCAAGATTGTTGAACTGGATCACTTTCAGTTTCTGACACCCATTCAAGTCTCCTGCCAAAATCGGTATTAGGACGCCTTATAGACGATGACGACGACAATGCAGGGTCCAGCAGACGAGCCAAGGTGTCGAGGGACTGGATAGCAGGGGAGGGTTCGACGGCTGTGAGTCCTGCAGTGACAAGCCTATGCCTGGATATGTCTAGCTCAAGACGTAACTCACTGAAACAATAGGGACATAAGGTTTCATACGGATTTGTGGAGGAATTAATCCTTACAGTGCGTCGGCAAATTTGACACCAGAAGTAATGGAAGGTTCTCATTCTTCGGATTCCATTAACCGTGACACGAGAACGACCAGTCAATGACATTGTTTACGAGCAAAAAAGGATTGGTTTTCGTTTAGTTTTAATGTATGATTCTAAGGGTGTGTTATGGAAGAAAGTACATTAGAATTTATAGGCAAGTTTTATGAAGAGAGAGGGATCGAGAGAGAAAGAATGGCTTTTGGGACTGCACAAAGGGATTCTTTTTTCTCTCTTCATACATTGATATTTGTCACGAAGGCTTTCTTTTCGTAGTTAATACTCTTTCCTCTTAATAAAGTGAAGGATAATTCAGAAATGATTCCAAGTTGTTTAGGGGGTGTTTTGGATTTCTTTGGATTTTATTTATGATAATTGATAATTTATATATTACTAAAAGTTAAAGTATAGTGTTTAATGTTGCTACATTCACGTTAAACCACGTCAGCAACCATGTCATTATCAATTTTTTTTCCCAATTTTTTATATAATTTTTTAATATTTAAAGTGAATTAAAAAATCTATTATATTACAATCAAAATAGCATATTTAATTTATCTGATTTTAACTTTTCATATCCCCAATACTCTCTACCTTAATTTTCTTCAGTCTTTCTCATTTTTTTTAACTTTTCATATCCCTACTACTCTCAACATTACTATTATTCTATCTTTTTATCTTTATTTATTTTTTTTACACTTGTTATTTTTATCCTCATAATATAAAATTGTCATTCTCTTTCTTATTTCATGCATAATTTCTATTTTTCCACACACAAAAATTCTCTCTCTCTCTCTCTCTCTCTCTCTCTCTCTCTCTCTCTCTAGTATTATTTTCTTGGAGAGACATATTTGGTGGTGGAGAAATGGGTCTTGTTGGACGAGGTGGTGCAACAAATTGGAGGGTGATCCAAGATTGTTGAACTGGATCATTTTCAGTTTCTGACACCCATTCAAGTCTCCTGCCAAAATGGGTATTAGGACGCCTTATAGACGATGACGACGACAATGCAGGGTCCAGCAGACGAGCCAAGGTGTCGAGGGACCGGATAGCGGGGGAGGGTTCGACGGCTGTGAGTCCTGCAGTGACAAGCCTATGCCTGGATATGTCTAGCTCAAGACGTAACTCACTGAAACAATAGGGACATAAGGTTTCATACGGATTTGTGGAGGAATTAATCCTTACAGTACGTCGGCAAATTTGACACCAGAAGTAATGGAAGGTTCTCATTCTTCGGATTCCATTAACCGTGACACGAGAACGACCAGTCAATGACATTATTTACGAGCAAAAAAGGATTGGTTTTCGTTTAGTTTTAATGTATGATTCTAAGGGTGTGTCATGGAAGAAAGTACATTAGAATTTATAGGCAAGTTTTATGAAGAGAGAGGGATCGAGAGAGAAAGGATGGCTTGTGGGACTTTACAAAGGGATTCTTTTTTCTCTCTTCATACATTGATATTTGTCACCAAGGCTTTCTTTTCGTAGTCAATACTCTTTCCTCTTAATAAAGTGAAGGATAATTCAGAAATGATTCCAAGTTGTTTAGGGGGTGTTTTGGTTTTCTTTGGATTTGATTTACGACAATTGATAATTGTTAGTAAAAAACAACAACACACTCCCTGCCATTCCAAATTGTTAGCCCTTTTTTTCATTTTGAAATGTTTCAAAATAAAGTCTTTTTTCCAATATTAATAAATAGAATTCTTATCTTACCTTTTATTTAAAAAGTCTTTTTTTTTCTTTATAATTTAGATTAATGAGGAAAAAAATATCTTGACACCCCCTTGAACTTTGGAGTGGTTGTCATGACTCATGACATCCCATAAACTTTTATTTCAGCCAATTTAGTACCTAAACTTCACACCTCAGCCAAATCACTACATCCGTTAGTCTCCATTTAATAAACTTGGATGATAGTACTAGTCTAAATTTGGATGATAGTTTTGAAAATTTGTACATTTTTACCTAATAGACAATGCATTAAATAATGTTCCATTAAAAAGTTGAATTTTTTAAATATGACCGACAATTTGGGATGGAATGAATAATTAAGACACACCAAGGAGGTTTGTTAATGTAAGGTGACAATAGGTTGGGTAGTAGAAGAGAGTTTGACTCTTTCCAAGTTACTTGGATTCCATTAAGGGTCACTAAATAGCCAATGGCCCATTGGTCAGCCCAACAGCTTGCTAGCCCACTAGACTGATGAGCTGTCTAGCTCGATATTTGTGGCCCAGTGGGGCAAGCCATGGGTTTGTTTTATCGTCTACGGGTGACCATTGGGCTAGCTTGTTAGCCTGACTTATTAATCATGAATTTACAACGAAGAAATTTAGGTGGGGTGGGGGGACTTTAAGGCCACACACTTTTTTTTTTTATTTGAGAAAGAAAAAAAAAATTGTAGTCCAATTTTTTGATTGGGTCAAAAAATTGTAGTTCAAAATGATTGTACTTAATGTCGTCCAATTTTGCAACAAAAATTGTAGCGTAGGAAGTTAGGGTTTGTCCACCACCAAAAAAAAAAATATATATATATATATATATATAAAATACAATTGTTAGTATCTTCCAAACAAACAGTAGCTATACTAGGTGGAAGATTAACCAAAGTGAAAAAACAAGGCATCATAGAATCTAATGCGAACTTCGCTATTGTATGAGCAGCAGAGTTACCGCTTCTTTTGACCCAATTAAAAGAAAATGACGTAAAAGACAAAGCTAGCCAACTAATCTATATATTACTAAAAGTTGAAGTGTAGCATTTAATGTTGCTACGCTCAGGTTAAACTACATCAGCTGCCATGTCATTACAATTATTTTTCCTGAATTTGTCCTACAATTTAAAATAAGTTTTCTTAAATTTGAAAATACTAATAAAAAGAAAATAATTCCCAACCCTTTGTCTTCCACGGTTACAATTCTAGATGACAACCCTTTGTCTTCCACTGTTACAATTCTAGATGACAACCCTTTGTCTTCCACGGTTATAATTTTAGACGACAACCCTTTGTGTTCCACGGTTATAATTTTAAATAGCAACCCTTTGTGTTCAATGGTTACAATCTCAAACGGCAACCCTTTGTGTTCAATGGTTACAATCTCAAACGGCAACCCTTCAGCTTCCTAACACTAGACTTTGGCTTTCTAACTCCTTCATCTCTTCCTCTCCTCACACTATATTAATAATGAAAAGCTGGATGATTCAGTTTAGATATCTCTAAATCTCAGTTGCTCTTGACCTCTATTCTTGTAGTTGCCTGCATAATAGTTCACTGTAAGGATTAGATTAGTAGTGTTTTTTCTTTTTTATTGATTTTTTTTCTTTTTTAATTTTGTTACTACCTCTTTTGTGTTATGGGTCATATATGAGTTTATGTGTATTTAGGTTGGGTATTTGTATTGATAGATGATTGTTTGTTTCTATGTTTAAAATTGATTTTTTTTTTTTAATGTTTGAGACAGTAACATTATTGGTTTATATTATGTAATCCATGTGATAGAGTTTTTGTAGTATCCGTGTGATAGATTTTTAGTAGTTAGAAAATTGAATGATAGAGTTTTAGTACTATCGTGCCTGCAGAAATTCAATTAAATGATGTAATTCGTGCCTAAAAAAATTCAATTTGCTAACTACTAAAATACCTTAGCAAATTGAATTATAGAGTTTAAAATTCAATACTATACTCAGAACACGATACTTCTCCTTTTTTCTTGGTCTCCTCATTTAAGTGAATCCCTGCTTCATCATTGAAATCGATTTAAAATTCCTTCTATTAGCTTTGATTGTACTCTTGGCTATATCATAAAAGACTGTTTTTTTTATATAATCTTTTTATGGTAATTATCGTCATTTTTGTTGTAGTTGAATCAAAATAAGATTAAGCTAGATCTGCATAATTAGTAGTTGTTGCATCTTCATCATTATCACAAGTTTAAGATAGAGATTACCCTCATCAATAGCTGTTGCGTCTTCTTATTGCCAAACTTGATCATCTTGACAAACCTTTTATTTATCTGATTGTACCACATGTATTTATTTACTTTTGGATTCTATTTGATTGTAGATTTTTATGTCTTTTATATAAATTAACTAGCTGGTATGCTAGCCAAACCACTTGCTTCTTAAGTTTTTTTTTTTTAATCTTTTACTTTGCCTCCAACACTATCGTAATTGGTTGTCTCTTTAAAGGCATTTTCTGTCTCCATCCTATATATATATATATATATATTGTTTTGTAGGATCCAAGCAAGAAATAGTTTAAGATGCTTGCTATGTTATTCTCTCAAATTTTTTACAGCATGAACAACTTGCGGTATTGAAGTAATTACAGAATATTTTATATCAATAGTTGTTTGACAACTTTGAATATGAAAAGTTTTAGGTTAAGTGGGTAACAACTTTAATTTTGTTAATTTTTTCTTTCTAAATTACTAATAGTAATTTATCATGTTAAATTGGTAGTTTATTTGTATATTAATTAGCTACAAAGTTGTAATGTTTTTTTTTTTTTTTTTTCTAATTCGTGAGGTTTAATTCAAATAATTTTGAATAAGTTCTCTGAAATCAAATTTGATAAAAAAGAAATTTTGTTAAGGACTCTGTAAGGTTAAGGGAAGCTTGAAGATAATATAAGTTTTGGCCTTATATAATATACTTATATTGTGAGCTTTAGTGGCTACAAGTAGTCTTATAGTAACTTAGATATGAAACTCTAGATACAACACAAAACAGCTAAGGATAATGGCATTTACTAATATTTGTCTTTTAATTTAAATGGAATTTTGCATAACTCCTTTGCATTCATTATATTTCATTTTCAGTAATTTTCCCGTGCATCGCACGGGTTAGCGATTAGTATCTGAAATAAAATGTGAGATAGACCAGGTGGAGTTGCTAGTACAATCAAGGATGGCATCAATGCAGACTTTTGAATCACCTTCAAAAATGACATGGCTCCATTTTTCTCGGGAAGCTAGCTGAACAGCCCATGACATTGCCCCAGCCTCCGCCTGAAGAGGGGACCGCTTTGGGGTGATCCTAGCCCAAACGTACCAAGCCTTGGGAATTTTTGGCGTCAACAACCAATGCCGTGTTGGAACTAGAGATTGCCGCATCAACATTAATCTTGATAGTACATGGAGGTGGAGATGACCAGTTGGGAAAGGCAGAATCTGGATTGTTATGCTCTGACTTGGAGAAGATGAGATAACATTCAAGAAGCTTGGAGTGGATATTCTAAATTAAAGCCTGCAGGTCCACTGCTCCTTTATGGTGAAACACAACATTGCGGGTTCGCCAAATCTCCTCAAGGGTGAAAGCCATGTAGAGGGGAACCAGCCATTGGTCTTAGGCTTGACAGAGATCGAGTTGATGGTGGGTTTAGAATCAACTTTATGATATCAGCTGATGTTGTTAAATGCATCTCCTCGGACCTGAATCCCCAGCATACCGAGAAGCAAAGAGCTTTAGCCTCAGGGCATTTGTTGAAGAGGTGGAATGAGGTTTCACAATCCTAATTACAGAGCATGCAGGCAGAATCTGCAACATCCATGCGACACATCAGATTTTCTTTTCCACCAATATTGTTAAACATCTAATATCAATGCAATTTTAGTACACAACTGGAATAAGTAAACACATAAACTATCCGATTGGTAGATTTAGAAATTTATTATTAATAAAACTCTCTTTGGTTGGTTATATTCATCAATTGTTCCAACAATTTATTCTAGAAAAACTCAAGAACATCGCATACTATGGCAAAAGTAATATCTAACAATATTATCACATTTTGCAAGAGAGATTATAAAACTGTATTCTAACAATAAGAAGATTCAAGAATAAACTTATGAAAGTATTAGAAATTAAACATTAATCTAACAAAACAATTAAGAAAAAAAGAACAATTGATTTCAATAATCAAAACGTGAAAAACATGCTTGAATTGATAAGTGGACAGCTTACAACATTGGGAATTCTCCCCTAACCCTATCCTAGGTTCTTAAGCTTGCATAGAAAATAAAAATTCTCAAAAATTGATGAAAAATAAGGTTTTCCAGCAGCCAAAAAACATGGCTGCCCTTGTTTTCTTTTAATATTTTTAACCTCATAAATGTGTACGTTGAATGTGCCAAATTATGATTCTTTACTATTCTTTAAAAGCATAATTAACTTACTTTCATGCTTCACAGTTAATTAAGAAGTAGTAACAACATGAAAGGTATCATTTGGTGCAAGGAATGCATATTTTAGTGCCTCAACACTAAAAGGAAGAGGTTTGTTTCTCTTTCAGGCAACTCCTCAAAGCATGGTTCCCAACCATTCACTTTCATAATCTATGATTCATCAAACAAAGAGCAAACATCAGCAGCCTCAAAATTAATGGAGGAATGAAGAAAATAAGAATTAACAAGACAAGACTCAAGAAGGTTAGAAAAATGTCTCATTAAATTCTTCTTCCGCAATAGCATTTAGCCAGTTCACAATTTCACACTACTCGTGTTCACTTCCAACGTCATGTTACCAAAAGTAAGCTTCATGAGTCCATTCCTGCAATTTATTAAGGCATTAGCAGTATCTAAAAATGAACGTCCAAGAATAACAGGAATATTAGCATCTACATGCACAACAGATTGTGTATCCAAAATTAGAAAATAAACTGGGTAATAAAATTTATTAATTTGAACCAACACATCTTCTATCACCCATCTTGGTCTTTTTACAGATTGGTCAGATAATTGTAACACCACAGAAGTGGGTTTTATATCACCTAAACCAAGTCATAAGTAAACCAAGTAGAGCCTCAAATTAACACTTGCCCTTAAAAACAACAGTGTGTGTTCCATGGTCCTCCAATAATACATGAAATAGTGGGACATCTAGGGTCTTTGTATTTGGGAGGGGTCTTGTGTTAAATTAAAGCTTCGTTAGAAAAGCTATGTTCTTGACATTGTGCCTCCTTTTCATTGTGCACAAATCCTTAATTACATTGGCATATGATGGTTTTTGCTTAATGACATGCAACAATGGAAGATTAATTTTTACTTGCCTAAGGTTTTGCAAAATTTCAGGGCTATAATCCAGTTTCCTTGAAGATTTTAAAACTTGAGGAAATGGTATAGCGATTAGTCTCTTAACAATTTCATCAGTGTTGGGAAAGTCAATATCATCACTACTCATTTATAGTTAAAGAACTAATTAACTTTGAAATATGACTCTTTATCTCCCTGTTCTCTCCAACAAGTTGGGTGAGCAATTTATCATGCTTCTTATTTGTTTTATTTTGAGCCTTTAAAAATGCACGAATGGTGTTCTCAAGTGAATTAAATGGGTGTGAATGTGATGCATGTGATGTAGGAAGTGGTTGGAAAAAATTCCTTTGTAGTTATGGTGAAGAGTGAGTCTCATTTTTCCAACTAAAGTTGGGATGATTCTCAAGTTGGATTAGGGTAAATAAGTCTTATTATAATTACTAATAGCCCCCACAATGTTCTTCACACATTCTTCGAGTAACAATGCTCCTTGAATGCCCATAGTTTTTAGCATTTTGCAAAAATGTGTACGTTGTACGTGCCAAATTTTGAGCATTCTTTGAAAATTACGTACTTTGAATATACAAATTTTGTAAATTGTTTAGGTGATAATGTTCGTCAAATGCTCAGAATTCTCAACATTCTCTAAAATATTGTGTACGTTGAACTTTGAGCATTATTAAAAAAATTATGTACTTCAAACATTAAAAAAAATTATGAAAATTATTCTAGTAATAGTGTTCGTTGAATATGCAAAATTTTCATCATTTTTTTGAAATATTATGTACTTTGAATCGACAGAATTTTGAGCATTCTTTGAACATTGCATATTTTAAATGTACAAAATTATGTAAAGTTTTCAAGTAATAGTGTTCATTCATTGCGCAAAATTTTCAACATTTTACTAAAAAATTATGTAGGTTCATCATGCGAAATTTGTGTGATCTTCGAAAAAATTTGTATTTTGAACGTACAAAATTATGAAAATTCTTTGAGTAATAGTGTTCGTTAAATACACATAATTTTCAACAATTTTTGGGGGGGAAAAATTGTGTACATTGAATTTGCGGAATTTTGATCTTTTTCTGAAAAATTGCGTACTTCAAACTTAAAAAATAATGGAAATTCTATGAGGTCGTAGAATTTTCAACATTCCTTGAAACATTTTGTATGTCGAACTTGTGAGAATTCTGAGCATTCTTTGATAAATTTAGTACTTCAAATGTACAAAATTATGTAAATTCTTCGAGTAATAGTGTTTGTAGTTGAATATGCAAAATTTTCTACATTTTATGAAAAAATGTGTACATTGAACGTGCCAAATTTTTAGCATTCTTCGAAAAATTGGTTACTTCGAATGTCCGAAATTATGTAAATTCTTTGAGTAATAATGTTTGTTGAATGCACAACATTTTCAACATTCTCTAAAAAATTATATAGTTAGAACATGCAAAACTCTATGCTTTATTTATAAAATTGTGTACTTTGTACATAAAAAATTATGAAAATTCCACAAGTAATAGTATTAGTTGAATGCGCAGAATTTTCAACATCCTTTGAAATATTGTGTATGTCTAATGTTCAAAATTTTAAACTTTCCTAGAAACATTACATACTTCAAACATACAAAATTATGCAAAATTTTCAAGTAATAGTGTTCGTTGAATGTGTTGAATTTTCTACAATCTATGAAAAATTGTGTATTTTGAATGTGAGTAATTTTGAACATTTTTTGAAAATTTTGTACTTCAAACGTACAAGATTAAGTGAATTCTTTAAGTAATAGTGTTTGTTGAATGCGCAAAAATTTCAACATTCTCTTAAAAATTATGTAAGTTGAACATGCATATTTTAGTGCTTTCTTCAAAAAATTGTGTATTTCGAACATACTAAATTATGTAAACTCTTTGAGTCATAATGTTCGTTGAATGCGCAAAATTTTCAAAGTTTAATGAAAAATTGTCTATATTGAACATGCAAAATTTTGACCATTTCTTCCAAAAATTGCGTACTTCAAACGTACAAAATTATTAAAATTCTATGAGTAATAGTTTTCGTTAAATGTGCAGAATTTTCAAGATTTTTTAAAATGTTGTGTACATCAAACATGTAGAATTTTCAACATTATTCAAAAAATTGGATACTTCGAACATACAAAATTTTAAAAATTCTTTGAATTATAGTGTTTGTTGAATGAGCAAAATTTTCAATATTTTCTCAAAAATTGTGTACATTAAATATGTAAAATTTTGAGCATTCTTCGAAAAATTGCATACTTGGAAAGTGCAAAATTATGGAAAAATCTATGAGTAATAATGTTTGTTGAATGCACAAAATTTTTAACATTTTTGAAAAATTATATGTTGAACGTGCTTTATTTTGAGGGTACCTAGAACGTACAAAATTATGCAAATTTTTTGAGTAATAATGTTCATTGAATGGACAGAATTTTCAACATTTTTTGAAAATTGTTTACATTGAACGTATTGCATTTTGAGCATTATTTGAAAATTGCATACTTCGAACATAGAAATTTATGTAATTTTTTTTGAGTAATAGTGTTTGTTGAATTAGAAGAATTTTCAACTTTCTATGAAAAATTATGTAAGTTAAAAATGCCAAATTTTAAACATTCTTTGAATATACAAAATTATGTAAATTCTTTGAGCAATAGTATTCATTAAATGCGCAAATTTTTCGACATTCTCTATAGAATTTTTCCTTGATGAAATGAGACACTTGTGATGATGATATGTATGAGATACCATGCCTAAATGTATGTTAGGACATGTATGAGATGTTGTGGCTAGATGTATGTTTAGGATGATACATGTTGATGATGCCATGATAGATGAATGGTTAGGGTTTTGTGATGATGAAAATGAGACAATGATATTACATATTTTGGTGCATGTTAGGGTAGGCGTGCATGCATATAGAATAGCCCATTAGAGGATCCTTTCATCAAATTAGGGTATGAAAAGTAAAAGCCAATCCACAAGTTGAGCAAAGTTGAGTGTCTAACATCTTCCCATCTCTATACCTTAACACTAGACACAAACTTTGGATAGACTAGGCCCTTTGCAAAGGCAATACATGGTTCCTAGACCTAATCTAGGTTGTGAATCCATGAACTCTCTGCCTCCAGTCCATTGGACTAAGGTTTATTCACTAGAGCACGACAATCATGCATAGAAAGGGTAGTTAAACAAAAGAAGCACACACCCTTCGGGTGCAGGTGCTTGCACCCACAAACCCTTATCTCTCTAATCCCTAAATTAGTAACCCCTAAGTCCCTAACCTCTAGATTCTTTATCCCCTAAATCGCTAACCCCAAAATTTAAAAACACATGAATTGCTAACCTCTTATTCTCTAATTGTGAATCACTAACCCCTAATCTCTAACTCCTAAATCCTCAACCTCCAAATCTCTAACACCAAAATCACTAATCGCTCACTCCTAAATTTCTAACCCCTAAATTTATAACCTATTAATCACAAACCCCCGAATACCTAACCCCTAAATTTCTAATCCTTTAATCTCTAACCCCTAAATCGCTAACCCCTAAATGTCTAACTTCTGAATCACTAATCCCAAAATCTCTAACCAATGAATCTCTAATCCTTGAATCTCTAATCATTACATCACTTACCACCAAATTTCTAACCCCTAAATCACAAACATCTAAATCTCTATCCCTTGAATTGTTCACCACTAAATCTCTTACACCTAAATCACTAAATCTCTAACCCCTAAATCGCTAATCCCTAAATTTAAAAATATGGACAAAAACAAGTTGTATTATGTGAATTATTTTTTTATTAACATCTGATATTCACAATCCATTACACATTTTTAATTGAATAGAATATCTACATCTAGTTTACTTGTTTTTCTCAATTTCCATAGGTACGGTTGGTTAAAACAGGTGCTATTAGGATATTTATTAATGAATTTATGAAAAATATAAATTAAAAAAAAAAAAAAAAAAAAAAAAAAAAAAAAACTGCACACACACACGTGCGCACGCGCACACACACACCCCTAATAACTTGATGGCAACTTTAATCTCAATAGCAATTTTTCATATAATAAAATTAAACTACGATCACCACAATGAAATTTTTAAAATTTTCATTTGCAATGTAAATTACCAAATTGACTAAAAAATATTCAATGGAACCAATAAAGCCTTCAAAATCATGATAATCCAAAACTTTAACTAATAAAAGGGAAATTTGGCACGTCTTGAGATCATTCATTTATAACAACCTTAACCATTTATGATCTCATGAACTTGCACAGCTTTTCCCAAATTGGGCATCTTTAGGCCCAACAATAAACTTCGCTATGAAAAACCCAATTGTATCGAGTGGGGATGACGGATCAAACCTCTGCACAAGTTCTTCCTCCCCAGGTCTTAACCATTCCCTGTGAGTTCAGCATTGAAGTAGTTATATGGCTTATTATCTACCAAGTAGGAACAATCAACTTAAAAATTTATTATTATCAGGAGACTGGTAGAAGAATTCATAACAAGTACATAAAACAGGCTGTCATACATTTATATGAAAACCAACACCAATCTATATAAAGTGAAATGATATCAATGAGTTACTCAATGGCACATGACTAGACAAGAGTACGTACTCGATATATCCATCAGGAAATTCACAATGGCCAACAAGGCCAGGACCTCCAATTCTTGGATGCTGAAAGTACCATAAAAATCAAAATTAGATGATAAACAATCATATAATGGCATTTCCCCCTACCCCCTCTGAAAAAAAAAAATCAAGAAAAAAACATCAACATGATACCTCTTATTCTAGAAAATGCCACTGCTACCAACGTGATAATAAAATTATGGTTTGTACTGGAGATGATAACACAGTTTTGATTATTATTATTTTTTTAAAATTTAGAAGGGAGGCTGGTTCTGTCTCTTTACTCCAAAGATTTTTCCAGTGATCGAATAATCAGTACAATCTTCTCTTCAAACTTGAGCAACATCTCTTGAATCCTTACAAACCTATATCTATATAACAATAATATATATAAAAGCCGACATGTAGCATTCTATATTGCTACTCTCTCATTGTGTCACGTCATCTAACTATTTCCAACTCTACTCCATTTTTAACTCCTCTTTTTTCATTCCTCACTTCCTCTAACATTCCCCACCTCGCTTCTACCTTTTTATCTCTCCATTACTCTCTATCCAACCATTACTTTTCATCCATTCCTCTTCTTTTTATTTTGACCTCTTCTTCTTTACTAAAATATATCATTCTCTTCCATTCAATCCATATTTTTCCCAAATAAAAATGTGATTACTCTCCATTTTTTTCCCCTATTGGTGGATTTATAATTCTTTCTTGCATCTCTACTTTAGGTTTATGATTTTTTGTTTTGAACTATTCTCCCACACACAGAAGTGATTACTCTGTGTATGTGTATATATATATATATATATATATTTTTTTTTTTCTTTCTTTCTTTCGGAATCTTTAATTTAATNTCTTTTGGAATCTTTAATTTAATCTTGCATTTTTACTTTAAGTAGATGAATTTTTGTATTGAACTATACTTTAAGCTATTTTCCTTTGATTATTATAAATATAGTATTTATTCACATAATGTTATTCTATCATATAGTATAACTTGGAATTTTGGTATTTACAACTATACCTTTTATTTTCGATACTCTCTCTCTCTCTCTCTCTCTCTCTCTCATAACTTTGGTTTGATTTTTATTTGAGTTAATCTTTAGTTAGTTTGGAAGTGAGAATTTAAGTTCATATTCAAAAACACAATCTACATGACTGTATATGACTATGTATTTGAATTTGAATGTGTCTATCAATTGTTTTTTTTTTTTTTTTGGCTGAAGTGTCTATCAATTGTTTTAGTAATATCAATTGTAATTATGTGATTATGTTTTGATTATGATGATAACCTCCTTAAGAAAATGAAATTTTTGAATAATAAATTTAAAACTTAAATTTTATTTGTACCAAAGAAATTAGATAATGCATAATAACAATAGTTAGAAGAATATGGATCACTTCAAAAAACAATAATATCAATAAAAACACCAAAATAATAAAATTTATATTTTTAAAAAATATAGAAATAAAAATTAATTTCAAAATTGTTTAATTTTTGAGAGCAATTATTTACAATAAATTTAGAGAATAAATTATACATTAAACCACATCACAAACTAATAATATATTCCCACACATTGCATGGGTTGGCAACTAGTAGGTAAAATTTTGGTTCTAACCTGTGGTACCAAGGACAGAAAAGTATATCTATCCAACGCATATCGTACCAATGCTTCATTCTCACCAGGATTTATTGTACACCTAACCAAAAAAAAGAGACAGTATAAACAGTTCAGTTCAGGGTATGATGATGCACACAATAAACATTATTGCTCCAATAATCAGCAATATACTAACAACAGTGTTCATACAAAGATCATTAGGCATTACCAAAGTCACTGGCTTAATCTTGATTGTGTGACCTATGTACATAAACAATGGGCTTAGAACAGATCTAGAAAGTAAGCCTGACCCAGAAATTATATACATAGTTATTATTAGTCTATTATGATAGGAAATATTTACCTCTAAACGGTTAGAGAAAATTCCCCCCTTATTTCAAATCATATCTTTCCTTCTATTTCCACATATCCATCTTAACATTTGCATTTCAACTACACTCATTTTATGGATATGTAACCTCTTAATAATCCAACATTTGGTACCATAGAGCATATATAGTATTTCCACTTATATGTATTTAGTTTTTTTTTTTAACTTAAATTATTATTTTTTTTCCCTTATGTCTATTTTCATAAACTAGCAAGATTATAATTTTCAATTTATATGACCATTTTCCTGAACCTCTCTATTTCTCTTAATTTTTAAAGCATCCTTACAAAACAAAAAGGTATATCAAAGGATTCAGATCCTCTAGATAGGGTACTCCACCAGTAGATTTCTTTAAATCTTAACCACTCTTTTATAATTTAAGAGTCTAGATTTTACCATGTTAACATTCTACTAACAATACTCTTAATTGTTTTATTTACAATATTATTTTATTATTTTAAGAATATTGTTAATAGAATGATGACATGATAGAATCTAGACCCTTAATTTATTAAAAAAAAAAGTGGTTAAGATTTAAAGAAATCTACTAGCGGGATACCCTAAAAAATCTAGAGAGTATAAATCCAATATCAAAAGTTTTTAAAACATCAAACAAGCGAAAGGTTATACCATTTCCATCCTCTCTACTCTTCTTCTCTTCCTTACCCTCCATTCTTCTCTCACTCCAAATTTTCTCACTGTCAAACTCTACCTAATTAAAACTCTATTTTATAATGTAAAACCAAGCGAACATTTTAACAGTTACATATGTACGTAAAGGAAGAGTCCAATGTAATTTCTTCTGACACATGAATGAATTGACTGTCCTTCTTATTTTAAGTCAAATTAAAGTTGTGCTAGGTTACTTTTGAAATAATAATAATAATAATAATTTCTCAGGGTTTTCTAGAAATTCCAAATACAGTTATAACATTTTTAACAATTTGGCCAAGCATAAACATCATTAAATTTTTAACATTAAAATATTTGAACGTAAGTGTGCATATATAGAATTTCCTAAACCAAACAT
>NW_027070254.1:0-96705 GCF_002906115.3 Quercus suber
AAAAACCAGAGAAAATCACAACCACCGGACCCAGCAAACACCGAAACCATTTACACACAAACCCAGCAAACCCAGCAAACACAGCCACTGAAAAAAAAAAAAAAAAAAAAAAAAAAAAAAAAAAAAAAAAAAAAAAAAAACACACACACACACAAACCCAGCAAACACCGAAACCAGTTACACACAAACCCAGCAAACCCAGCAAACACAGCCACCGAAAAAAAAAAAAAAAAAAAAAAAAAAAAAAAAAAAAAAAAAAACCAGAGAAGCTCCGAGCTTGACGTCCAGCCACCGCGCCGATCGCAGCCGATCTCCAAGCCACATCGGTCTCCAAGCCAATCTCCACCACGCGTTGACGTCCAGCCACCGCACCGATCGCAGCCACGCCACCGCGCCGATCCTAGCTGGCTTGGTGATTCGGCGTGAGCTCTGAGAGAGAAGCTTGAGAGCTAAGAGAGAAAAGAAAGAGAGAGACGATGAGAAACAGAGAGAGGCAGAGAGAGAAAAGAAAGAGGAAAAATGAGAGGTGAGAGAAAATTTCGGGTATAAAAAAGTATTAAAAAATTATTTTTTTTTTTACAACCCAGCTACAGTGCCATCTTACATTTGAGATGGCACTGTAGCAAAATCCCAAATTTTTTTTAGCATTTGAGATATGACCTTCCCATTGCTGATGGATTTTGGGGCTTAAATGCCAAATGTTCTTAACATTTGGCATTTAGAAACCCAAATGCGGATGCTCTTACGAGTCCAAAGAATCCAAAGAAGGAAAGATATCCTTAAAAAGACAAAAGACTTCTATTATTAAAAGAATATTAATTTTGCTTCAACTCTATACTAATCAAACAAAAATAAAATAGGTTCAAGCGAAAAAGAAAAAGAAAAAGAAAAAGAAAATCTTTAATTTAAACAGCTAGTTGTTAACTTATGTGATGCAAAGAAAAATTTAAAATGAAGCTTTTATTTATTTTTTTTTCTCTTTAGTTTTTTTGTTTAAATATAAAATTTGATAATAATATTTGTCACGGTTGTGTTTGTAAATTGAGCTATATATTTTAGCATTACTATGCATATATTTATTATTATATTATTATATTTGTATCTGAAATTATGGAAGCTAGTCTACTGTTTATAGAAAATATATGATGTATCAAGATTCTAATGTAAGGTTTAAATATAAAATAAATTATATATTCTATTGAAAATTATATTTTAAAAATAATGACATGTAATATTTTGAGAACTCAAAATTTATTTAACATAATATTATAGGGTAAATAAAAATTAAATCTCCTCAGTTATATATTATAGATCATTAAAGAAAATAGGAGGGGTACAATATAGATAGTACTGTTGTAATCGTGTTCTTGTTCAAACCTTAATCCCCCAACCATGATATAATCTCTCTTTGGGTTGTTCCAATTTGAAATATTTCTCTACAAGTAGTCAATGTACTTTAGCATGATATGCTTTTTCTATAAGTTTCTATGAGTATTTTCTAAATGAATACTTTTAAAACATTCGTTAATAAAATCATTTTATGAATATTTATTAGTATTATTTATTCAATTCTCTAAGTGATTTTATTTTCCATTTCAAGACAAAATTTTAACTTCTCCAACAATTGAAGCCTAGTATCACAATCCTCTCTATTTCAAGTGATTTTGTACATTCTATTTTTTGAATTTTATTTTCTTAATTTAATAGTGTATACCTTAAGTATGACACGACAATATATTTTTAGATTTATAAAATTTAATCTTAACTATAAAATGAATGAAATAGATTGAACTTGAATCTCTAATGTTCGGCATTGTTCATTAGTTTTTTTTTTTTTTAATTTTTTTAAAAATTATTATAACATGTTAATTCATGCTAGTATTCAATTCACATTTCTTTCTATTTTTATTCTCTCTTATCAGCATCCATCCTCCGTTGATGGCAACGTCAACCATGGCTAGATCTCCATCTAGCCGTCGAGTCATTGCCAACCACTTCAAGGCCTACAAATACTACATCTACTAGTGTTTTGTTCTGTAGCTGCCAAAATTTGGGAAAGAAGAGAATTTGAAATTTACTTTTGAGCTAGTGGATTGTGGATATTATTTGGAATGGATTTTTGGTAAAATTGATTTAAGTAGTTTTAGTTCATTGTGTCTATGCCTACTCATATTTGACCTTCATGCGTGTACGAAAGAGTTCTTTCCTTCCCCGTAACAGTTTTGGAAGATGTGGTTTCTATGACTTCTGGTTAATTTTGAGATAGAGAAACAGAGAAAGGTTGCTAGGTTCATGTGGCTGACTCTAAAGCCCATGGGGTCCTAATATCTTGGAGATTTATTAGATATGGTTTCTAGATGCCAATAGAAAAAGGAAAAAGAATAAAGGAGAAAAGTCAAATCTCTTCAGCTGGGGTGTGTTCTAGATGCCAACTTGTCATTTAACATGTAATTAACCAACTGAATTACGATATTAAAACATATACAAAAATTACGGTATAAAACAAAAAAATTAAATTCCAGGGACCAAAATAAAACTAATCTTAAAATTTTGAGATAAATTAATAGTGGAGGGAGAGTAAGGGGGAGGTGAGGTTTCATACATACACACATTTTTTTAAATCCAAATTTTTTGTCCTATTTTTTCTTTTCTATTCTATACTCTACAAATAAAAATTTTAGACGAGTTAACTCGCTTAATTAAATTTACTTTTGTGCCTTTTCTTATTTCATTTCCTAAAAAAATAAAAACAAATAAAACCCTAACACATCCCACTAGCCACAGACATCAACCCTTGGCGACAATAACGACCATCCACCACCGACGCCAACGAAGTTGAGCTTTTGAGCCCGATGAGTCTTAGACCACTTATTAGTAATCACCAGACTAACAACCCTTGCATCATAAAAATTGAATGGCTAGTCTTGCAAGGTGCCCAAAGAAGGCAATCTACAAAGAGTCGGCCAAAAGGATATGCGTCAATTATTTGTTTAATGGAAGTAGTCACACATTTATGGAGCTTTCTTGGATGTGGAGGCGATGAGGATTCAAACCATGAAAGGCGGCCAAATTTTGTGGATCTCAAACCCATAAAAGGCATGGATACAGATATATGTTATATCAACTTTTAAGGGTGGTGTCCGACTTGGATTTCCTAGATATAGTGTTTGAGAGGACCATGTGAGTTGACAGGTTAACTTCACCGGCGCCAAAGATGGATGGTTGTTGACGCCAGTGAAGGTTGGTGGTCGTGGGGCGGTGGGGATGTGTTGGGGTTTTATTCATTTTTATTTCATTTAGGAAGTGAAATAAGGAAATGCAGAAAGGGATAAGAAACTTAGGAAAGGTCACTATTTCGTTGTAGTCGGTGAACGTTGGTGGTGGTGACCAGTGGTGGTGATTGATGGGATGTGTTAGGGTTTTACTTTTTAATTTAATTTTTTAGGATGTAAAATAAGAAAAAGTAGAAAATTAGAATTTGATAGAGTAAGTTGACATGTGTCAAGTTTTTATTTGTGATTATAGAATGAAGTAAAAAAAGTGAGATAGAAAATTTGGATTCACATTATTGGGGATAGCGGGATTAAATTTTAATATCTTCATTGAAAATATTAGGAATTGTTAATTGAATTACAAGACTCTTAGTTCCAACTACAAACATAGGAGACATCATAAAGTATTTCATTATCACTAAGCTATCAATTAAACTAAGTTGAATTCCAAAATTATCCTAAATTTAGTAGGTGCACTTTGCATATTTTTGTAAATTTGTTGTTTCTATCAATAAGTCAATATATATAACAAATTTCATAACTGTTGAGAAGACATGTTGGGATTGATAAACAATAAAAATGATATTAATAGAAGTCCTATACGTAGTTTCAATAATCACTAATCATAATATATCATCTTAGATGTTGTGAACAAATTTATGAAATTTATTATGTTTGTAAGATTGTTATTTTTAATAAAGAAAAGTAATAATAAATTAATGATTTTTGTCCTAAATTATAAGTCCAATTTATAAAATCTAACCTTTTAATGGAATATCTTTTTTTTTTTTGGTGTGTGGATAATTTGATAGTTGGAAGTGGGGGGATTGGAATTCTAGATGTTTTCGTTGGAAATATTAGGAGGTTCCAAATAGTTAAATTATAAGGCTCTTAGATATTTAAATGTCATTTAATGCATTATCTCTTAGATAAAAATACCAAATTTTTCAAAACTATCTTTACTTTAAAATCTGGTGAAAGATGTATGTTAACCTTTTAAATAAAGTTAAGGGTAAGTTAGTGTAAAGTTGTAATTTACAACTATGTGTTTTGTTGGTTTATATTCCGTGCCAAATTTGGTTATAATTTTATTCAATCTTTTGTAGCCTGTGTTTATTGTGGGATTTAATTGTAAGGGTTGTGTGATAAAGAGAGAGAGAGAGAGAGAGAGAGAGAGAGTGAAGACTCAAGCTATTGAAGATTGAAGAGTTTCTATGGGTAGCTTGCGACTAAGCATCCCGTGAAATGATGCATGTGCCCTGCACATGACTGGAATGCAAAGAGTCAAGACAGATGGTGAGAGTTATGTTTTGTGAGTAGCTCGTGGGTAAGGCTTTCCTGCGAGACACTCGCAAGACATTCTATTTTACCAGATTGTGCTATCTGATACACACTTTCTGTACCTACATTATATATACCCACATTACCCACAAATGTTGAGGAGTGCTTCAGAGAGAAAATCCTAACCACAAACCTTGAGAGTTAGAGATTGTTATACCCACAATCTTCTATACAATTGCTTGTAGATTTTCCTCAACTCCTTACTCTCCATTTTTATATCATGGTGAGGTTGATAGTACAAACACTTACCACATCCTTTCAAAGTGTCAAATGAGGTTTTGGTACTGCTGGGAAGTATTGGAAGAAGCCAAAGATGGCAGATGCAACATGGAGCTTGTTGCGGGATTCAGAGAGCTAGATTAGACACGGTTCCGAGAAGCCTTGTTGGAGTAGGAGTTTGAAGGGCTTAGGTACATCGGGTAGATTAGGCTTGGAAGGTTTCTTGCTAACCCATGTATCCAACTGATTGTCTAGTAGATTGATTACTGCTTGGAGGGCAGCAGAGAGGTTTTTTGCCGAGTTCTTTGATTTCCTCTTTGATAACACATCGGCGTGTTATCTTGTGTTTGTATATTTCTTTCCTATTCTTTTACATTTTCATTTTACTACTGTGTTGTTTTGATTATGAATTAGAGTAGATTATTTGCTTATCCGCTTGCATTTACACTATTCCGCACTTAGTATTAAGTTAGTGTAAAATCAATTGAGCTGTATATTTAATTTGAGGTTCTAAACAACTCTTGTATTTTTAATACATTTTCGAGCATTTAGTTAGGAAATAGATTTATTGTCTTCTCCAATCAATTTTGTGGTCAAATCAATGAATACTTCAAAAGGAATGTATTTTTACTCATGAAAAACAAACATTTCAGCTTATCATTGAATGGAAAATTTTTTTTTTTTTTTTGGTGTTGACGGTAGTTTCTGGGTTGCCGGCGGTGGGGGTGGCAGCGGTGATGGTGTGCAGCGGTGGTGGTGATTGTGGTTCTGCCCAGAAGGAAAGAGAGAGAAAGAATAAATAATGTATAAATAATGTGTTGTATTGGATAATGGTAATGGTGAGATATATTATTTTATTATGTAAAAATATTATTTTAATAAGTAGGATTGAGATATAAAAGTTGGGATGTTGAAAAATTGTAAAATTGTATTGTATAATTGATAAAGTGATTTTTTGAGGTGGTAAAATAAAATAGAATTTAGAATCCGAACGTGGATGCTCTAAGTCCAAATAAATTTGTACTGTAATCCACTTTTAAAGCCATATATTTATGTGTTAAATCAATCTGGCCCCTCAAATGGACTCTTTCCTATTCATGGTGAAAGGGAGAGGTCATAGTCCACGACATAAAAGTCTTTTTTTGTCAGCACAAATTGTAAGCTTCAAAACCTACGTTGGTACGTACGGACTTGACTAGTCATTGGAACTCATGCAGATCAGGTGGAGCAAGTGTGGTCGTATAGTCTTTAATATCCAAGAAAAAAAAATTTATTTTTATTTAAAATATTGCAAAATATTATATATTATATTATTTAATGAATTGTTTGTAAAATATTTAGAAATTATAAGGATTATATGTGGCCATAATTGGTATTGTAAGGTTTGATATAGTTAGTCAAAATTAATTACCATCCTACCATTTTTGGGACCTTTTGTGCAATTTCGGGGACTATTTTTTAAATGGAAGACCTTTTGAGATTTTTGTAATTTTTTAGGAAATCTGGGACCTTAGAAATACTCTTAACTCTCAAAGAAATTAATAAGATGAACTAGGGTTCAAATTCTTCTCTCATTTGCTTGTTGTGATAATTGAATAGTCATGGAAAAAAAATCTCAAGATAGCTTAAACAACTATAAAGCCCACACGCAACTTATTTCTTTTAAGAGAAATACTAAATGGTTAGTACAAGAAGATCTACAATCTTCGCAGCTCCAGGCATAAATATTCGGTGGTCCCACCATGGACAAATAATCATAATACTTTCAATTTTTCTTGCAAGAAATCTAGAAACCTGCCAAAGCTGTGAAAAGTAAGAATTATATTTTCTAAAATTTCTGCCGTCTGGTAGAATTAATGGGAACTATTTTTCTTGTAAGAAATCTAGAAACCTGCCAAAGTTGAGAAGCGTAAGAATTACACTTCCTAAAATTTCTGCTGTCTGGTAGAATTAATGGGAACTTTGAAAATGATTCAAGTGATAACATAATGATAATGATAATGATATATGTTGAGTTAAGATAGATTAATTTTGGTTAATTAATTTAATTACTTAAATTGATTAATTAGGTTAAATTACATGCAAATTATGGAGGTACTAATAAACCACCAAATAATTAATATGAAGCGAAAAATAAATAATTCGGTAATTTGTTGATGAATAGAGAAAACTTCTCACAAGCCAAAAACCCCACTGAGTGAATTTAAGGTCACCACTCCTACGAATCCACTAATCAATAATCAAACAATTACAAATATGAAGAATCTTACCACTATCTTGGCCTATTCCAAAATACTAATTTACAATTGAACCTTTGCTTCAATACCCAATTGAACTTGATATTGTAGTAGCCTTATTTCCATTGCTACACAAATCTCCAATCTGTAACTAACTTTTTTGTACGGATCCAAATATGTGACTAACTCCACAACAACCCTATGATTGTTGTAGTTGATTTGCAACAGCTTCACAAAGAAACACTAATAAGATCTTCAATGTTGGCGCTAGAGACTTTGCTTGGTTACAAAACCCAAATGCATACAAGATATGCGGCAATATCTCTTTCTTTATTTCTTGTAAGAGAAATACTAGATGCTTAGAGCACTTGTAACAGTAGAGTTAAAAAGCTATATAGCTATTTTAGCTCCACCAAAATACAAAAATAACCATACAGCAATGGAACTAAAACTATTTTTTTTAGCTTCACTGCTACAGTGCACATCTTTCAATGGATGTGCACTGTAGCTTAGAGCTAAAATAAATAAATAAATAAAAATTATTCCCTGCCCGGTTGTGTGTGTGGCTGTAATGATTGTGTATAGTAGATATATTATTTTATTGTAGTAGATATCTTATTTTATTGTGATGTTTATATTATTTTATTATGTTGAAAACTAAAATAGATCCACTGCTGCAGTGCTGCAGCATATGTGTAGGTAAAATAGATAAAATAACTTTTTATGGTGACAAATAGCTAAATTTTTAACTCCACTGCTTTGGAAGCTCTTAGTACAAGAAGATCTACGATCTTCACAACTCCAGGCATAAATATTCAGTGGTCCCACCATGGACTAATAATCTAAATACTTTCAATTTTTCTTGTAAGAAATCTTGAAACCTGCCAAAGCTGTGAAGCTAGCGTAAGAATTATATTTTCTAAAATTTTTGTTGTCTGGTAGAATTAATGGGAACTTTGAAAATGATTCAAGTGATAACTTAATAATAATGATACATGTTGAGTTAAGATAGATTAACCCTGGTTAATTAATTCAATTACTTAAATTGATTAATTAGGTCAAATTACATGTAAATCATGGAGACACCAACAAATCTCCAAATAATTAATATGCAGCGGAAAATAAAAAATACGGTGATTTGTTGACGAATGGGGAAAACCTCTCGCAAGTCAAAAACCTACTTGGTGAATTTAAAGTCACCACTCCTAAGAATCCACTAATCAATAATCAAACGGTTACAAGTGTAAGGTTGAATTTAATCAACCATTTTGTTGGCTTTATTCCATGCCAATTTGCTTGTAATTCAGCATTTAGAAACCCTGTATTTAGGTGGGATTCATGTAAGGGTAGTGTGTGTGAGAGTGTGAAGAAAAGTTCAAAAGTGTGCAACTCAGCAGGGCCTCGCGACTAGATCTCGCGGCTGGCTTGCGGCTTGCAAGTCGCCAAAGGAGGCACATGTGTGAAGCATGTAGAGGAGCTGACGAGTCACGCCAGTTAGAGAACTACAAGACAAAACTTCTAGTCTGGCTAGGTCGTTAGCTCGCTACTTAAACTCGCAACTCAGTCAAGTCATGAGGCCAAGTCGCCAGACCACTCTATTTGGGAAAAACTGACTTTTCGTATTCCAAACATACACAAGTATAAATACCCCTTATACCCACGAAATGTAAAGAACTTCCAGAGAGAATTTTGAGAGAGAAACCCTAGAGAAAAACAAGATTGACTCATCCATAATCTTCATCCTTTGATTTTCCAAATTCCTCTACTCTCACCCTCTCCATTGTTACATCATTGAGAGGTACATTAGTCAAATCCTTTTCTCACCATACCCATATCCGTGAGAAGGCTATTTGATGCTTGGAAAGCAATTAGGAAGGGACCAATTGATATTGGTTGATGCTATGAGCTATAGCGGGATCTGGTAAGCTAAATAAGACAAAGGTTCAGCATAACCTCGTTGGAGCAAGAAGCTTGGAGGTCTTAGGTACATTGGGTAGATTAGGCTTGGAGGGTCTTCTGCTGTTCATGTATTCCAACTTCATTCTTTAGTGGATTATTGACCGCTTGGAGGGCGGCGGAGAGATTTTACGCCGAAGACTTCGGTTTCCTCTTCGATAACACATCGTTGTGTTTGTCTTTGTGTTTGCATCTCTCTTCCCTTAATCTTTGTCATTTAATTTCTGCTGTGGTTGTGATTTTATTTGGTTTAGATTATTTTATCAATTCTGATTTAGCTTATTTTCATATTCTGCACATATATTGTTTGATAATAAGCTTGAATTTGTAATTTTTAATTTGGGGGTCTAAATGTTCAAGTTTGTTTTACACACATTTTGAACCTTCTACAAGTAAGAGGAATGTTACCACTACCTTGGCCTATCCCAAAATACCAACCTACAATTAAACTTTCACTTCAATACTCAATTAAACTTGATATTGCAGTAGCCTTATTTCCTTTGTTGCACAGATCTCCAATCTATGATTAACTTTTTTGCACGAATCCAAGTACGTGACTAACTCCACAACAACCCTATGATTGTTGTATTTGATTTACAACAGCTTCACAAAGAAACACTAATAAGATCTTCAATGTTGGCACTAGAGACTTTGCTTGGTTACAAAACCCAAAGGCGTACAAAAAATGTAGCAATATCTCTTTCTTCTATTGGAGGAGGCTAGGGTTTCAAACAGAAAATCTTATGAAGCTTTCTAGGGTTATGGTTTTCTTTCTCCACCTCCTTATTTAAATAGGAGCTTAATGGCCCTTTTAAATAGGCTCTCCTATTCCAATTAGGTTTACACAAACATTAGGCTTTCCTAGTCCTATAAGGATTATGCAAACCCATAAACAAATAGCCTTTAGGAATTAAAACATTGCAGGCTATATCAGAAATCCCATAAGCTCAATAAATCGAAAGGTATTGAGACAGGTATCGAGTTTTAATAAATCTCAATAGATCGACAAGTATCAAGGAGGTATCGGAACCTGTAGATTCAATTTTTCTTAAGCAGTTCTTGAGTAATCTTCATATTTTCAATATAACCACTTATAATGATCATCTTGAACCTACTTAGATTTACCCAAATACAAGTGTGTTTTGTCATAGAATATGTCAATTACATAAAAATATAAACCTAGCAATATATTTTGCAATGTTTCATGTTTGTGGTTCGGACCCATCTCCCCTTCTCATAATATCTACGCATGTAAAAAAACACATAAAAATTTACCATGGTCTTCTTAATAAGGTTGTGCCTTTCCAAACTTAATTTGCAGCCTATTGTATAAATCTCGAGAAGTTCTTACTCCTTCGAAGTGAAAAGGACCAATACAAGCAACTTGCAATTAATGTGCCTAACCATATGGAAAAAGTTTTAATTTGAATAAATAAGTTCAGAGTACAAATTTTGAGGAATGAGATATTGTATTATTATTATTTTCATGTTTTGAGATAGATAAATAGTGGAGGGACGAAGAGGTTGAATTCCAGTAATGACTATTGGGCATTACAAAAAATGTCATTATCACTACCCCATAAGATATTATAATCCTTATATGATAAAAATAGCATTGATGATTGTTCCTTGTAAAAGGCATCCGTTGGCTTTTCCTCTATATATATATATATATATATAGGTTTTTTCATTTTCGAAATAATGAATCGATTTTTATATATAGGTTTTTTCATTTTCGAAATAATGAATCGATTTTTGTTACTGGTAGTGGTAGTGGTAATGGTAGATCCTGATAAAGATGACCCTGTCTAGCATTGACAGATGATTGATAGCCCATCATTATGAATTCCATTAATTTCATAGTACTAGGTTGGGAAAATATTTCCAGTTTTGTGCTGGGGTTTGTGGTGACCATGGTGACACTAGAGTATCTCAAGGTCCAACAAGCCTAATGTGATGTCAGTCTAGCCCAAAAGCTTTCCTTGAAGATCAAAATAATAGCCCATTATTTTAAAACGTTTTTTTTTTTAATTATTAGTAAAGTCAGGTAGTCTTTATTTAGTATCTCCTTGAATGAATCAGACTTTATGTTTTATTTCTCCTAGACAGGCAAGTACTTTATTATGTTTCTAAGTTTCTAAGAGTCATATCTGACTTTGGTCAAATTAAGTGAATGTATTTATTATTATTTTTGTTTTCCTATGCTTGGGGGGCTGTTCCAAGCTCTATTTAATACTATGGCTGAAATTATATAAAATTCAAAGTGTATTTTCCAAAAAAAAAAAAAAAAAAAAACCCTTGTGTTTTCAGAAGATGAGTTTCTTCTAAATTATCTCTTGTCCCTTGGGTGGTTGGCTGAAATTATATAAAATTCAAAGTGTATTTTCCAAAAAAAAAAAAAAAAAAAAACCCTTGTGTTTTCAGAAGATGAGTTTCTTCTAAATTATCTCTTGTCCCTTGGGTGGATTCCTTTGGGGGGGAAGTATCGGTTTCTATATCTCTTGGGTGGTGTTAATTTGTATATCATAAAGTGGTGAGCCAAAATAGTTCTGTATCCTTAGTTAAATTCCTTTGGGTGGTGTTATCTGTATCCATTTGTGTTTACTTTGGTGGAGAGCTTAACTATCCTTTAAATTACTGAGTGTTTTTCTTATCCCATAAAACTAAAAAAATATAAAATATATTCATCCAGCCTATTTCCATTTATCATATCGGTTAAGTTTGGATTGCCCCTTAAGAATTTGTTATCAGTTGGTATCTAAACTAGTTTGGAATGAAATCTTTAAACTCTTATTATATTATTTGATACAAATTTATGGGTAGAAATTACCCTTGAAAACTAGCTTGTAAGGGTAGAGTGCTCGAGAACTTATACATACTTGGTTAAGTTTACACTTAAGTCATGTGGGACACTATGTTCATAACATTATTGAAATGTGAATTTTGACAAATCCATCGTTCGATTGTATTTTCTTACTATATTCTTCATGTTTGCAAAATTTTAAGAAGATTAAAGATCAACAGTTATGTTATTAATCAAATGTTTAAATTTTTAGTTTTTGTAATCTCAAATTATGCATGAAAAATAAGTTTATGCATGGATTGAATAATAAATAATATTTAAATTAAATGAAATTTAAAATGTATGTTAAAAATATAAATGATATGTGTAGACACCTCATTTTGTACTCCTTACAATTCGAGCCCCTATTTCCTAATGAAAATAATACTCTAAGGCCCAAGGTTGGAATATGGCCCAATCTAGTGAAATCTTTACTTTATGAAATATTTATGGAAAATATAAAACTTATTTTTAGAAGAATAAACCTATTTTTGGAAAAGAAATGTTGCAAGAAACTTTAAGTGTGCGTACGTAAACATGCATATGCGCACGCACACTCAAGCCATACATACGCATGCTTAGGGTATGCACACGCATACCCCGAGTATATGCATGCAACTAGGGTTCTAGAATCATATGAAATGAAATTTTTTGTATTTAAATCTATGTGAAATGAATCCCACATTGTTCGGGAGCCGCCTCACACCCTTATTTTATCACTAGAAAATAGTGAATTAAAGAAAGAGTTTATCACAAAATGTCCTTAAGTGAAGTTTTACTTGTTTGAGACCTATTCTGGTCTTGATTTGTGTTCTAAGTTTACTAACCTTTTGGTTTGGTTGTTGAATAGATTGACCAAGGGAAACGGTCAAATCAAGCTCTAAAGAGTTCTTATGTTGAGGTAAAGTGATGTCGCGGAAGCCTAAAGAAAAGCACACACAATGCTCTCTTGATGGAACAAAAACTAAACTATTAGTTCCTAGTAGTAAATCTTGAATCCACGAGGGATTCCTTGAATCCACAAGGTGATAGGTCTGGAATCCACCAGAGAACACAATAGACACGAGTCTGAATTTTTATTGATAATAAACTATGAAAAACGTTTACAGACTTAGGGGCCTATTTAAGGGCTCCTTAAAACTTGACTGACAAGAAAATATAATCTAAAATAACTCCTAATTGATACCTAACTATAACAGGAATCAAATTTGACCTAAAAAGCATTAAATGCACCTAAAAACAAGGAAATAAATCACCTAAACCTAAAATAACGTTTTTTACATAAAAATACCAAAAATATTAAATTAAAGTAATTAAATAGTAAATTGTATCCTACATCAGACCCCTCCACTTGAAACAAACTCGACCTCGAGTTCATCTTCTTTGTCAAGAGAACAAATACCTTGAATACTTCATCTTCTTTGTCTTCTTGCCAAACTTGAAAGTCATTAATTGGGCAACTTGAACTTCTTCTCCCTTGATGTTCATGTAATTGACAATATTCACCAAATAAGAGTCAATGATCAAATCAAATCTTTCCACCCCAATAAAATCAATAAACTTTGTTTCTGTGTCTCCCAATAAAATAATAGGAGTTTGAATGTTGCAATCATCTAACTTGATTTCATCGAGATCGTTGACAACTTCCTCTATAATTTCTTCTTTAATGGTCTTTACCATCTCAACCTCAAGATCTTTCTCTATAATATGGTCTTCATTAATCTCCTCCACAATTTTGATTTTAGGTTCTTTTTCTATAATAAGACCTTCATTAATTTCCTCAGAAATCTTGATATTTTCTTCTTTGACTTCTCCATATTCTTCAAGAATGATATTTTCTTTAACATGTAATTCTTTCTTTAACGGTGGAATATTTGGCTCTTCAAAATAATTCAAGTATGAACTTCTTGGCCAATAATAATCTTGTATTGTATATGACAAGATTTCTTCACAATCCAAAGGATAAAATTTGATAGCAAGCATCTTTTCCAACCTTGGCCATGATCGAATTTTGTCTTTACCTTGTCGGATTCTATCAGATTGTACTCGTTCCCACCAACATAAGGCATACTTACTAAGTTTATACAAAGCAAGTCCAACTTTTCTCTCATAGCAAATATTCTCATAGTCAAATAAATCCTCTAGATCAAGTAACCAATCAAGAAAATATTCTTTTAAAAAATAACCATTAAAACTTGCAATTCTCTTATAAGATCTATATGAAATTTGCTTACTAATAGGTTGCCCGTGAGTTATGTATCCACTGCAGTTATCCTTATTGTTTCCATTCTTCAACGGCGCCATCCTAGCATAGATATTTGTGAGTGCTTGTTATACGTCACGTAATACTTGCTAGGTTATTTTTCGTTGTTGTGGTGGTGGTTACCGTCTCGCCGGTTAGCAATCAGATCAGGGTAAGTGAATGCTCTGATACCAACTGATGTCGCGGAAGCCTGAAGAAAAGCACACACGATACTCTCTTGATGGAATAGAAACTAAACTATTAGTTCCTAGTAGTAAACCTCGAATCCACGAGGGATTCCTTGAATTCACAAAGTGATAGGTTTGGAATCCACCAGAGAACACAATAGACACGAGTCTAAATTTTTATTGATAATAAATTATGAAAAACGTTTACAGACTTAGGGGCCTATTTAAGGGCTCCTTAAAACTTGACTGACAAGAAAATATAATCTAAAATAACTCCTAATTGATACCTAACCATAACAGGAATCAAATTTGACCTAAAAAATATTAAATGCACCTAAAAACAAGGAAATAAATCACCTGAACCTAAAATAACGTTTTTTTACATAAAAATACCAAAAATATTAAATTACAATAATTAAATAGTAAATTGTGTCCTACATCATAAAGGTTCTAACTTTGACTCTTCACTTTTCTTTGTTTTTGTTGTTTATTTATATATTTTTATTGCTTTGAATATGTTTATGCTAGTTTAGGTTTACTTTGTGTCTATATTAGATGCATGATAGGTTGTTAGTTTCTTGCTTCATTGAGTTTTCTGTTCTGTGTTGCTGGGTTTAGGGTTTTGGGCGTGTATGCGTGCGCATACTTCATGCATGCGTATGCATACTCAAAGTGTGCGTACGCATCCAATTGAGATGTGCACGCATACCCTATGTATGCACACGCACACTCGTGCATAGAAACCCTAAATCTCTTTCCTAGGTTTTCTTTTACTTTACTTTCACATGTTTAGTTGCTGTCTAATCTATTTTTCACATGTTTGAGTCCTGAGTAAGTAGGGTAAAATGCTTTGTTTATTCTAGGTTTGGATCTTGATTAGGGTTTGTATCTTTGGTTGAATAACATGGACATGCATATAAACATAAACATGCATAGGTGTTGTATTGCAGTGAGGTAAGTGAGATAAGTCATGCATAGATCACATGAACATGCATTAATCTTCGTTCAAATATGAGTTGTTTAAATATTGGATAGTATGCTTGGTTGAATGCCTTTGCTTGAATGCTTTAATATGCTTGGTTAATCTGTCGTGTGATGTTGTTGTTCTTGTAATACATGTGTAATGAAATGATAGATGAATGTTAGGTTTAAGGGATGATATGCCATGTTGAATGCTTTAGATGCATGATAGAGTTTACGTGAGTTAGAATAACATGTTAAAAGACCCTTTAATGAGATTAAGATTTGGAACACAATGAGTGAAGATCAACCTATGGGTCGGGTGGGGTTGGGTGTCTAACACCTTTCCATCCTTATACTTAAACTCTGGATACGTGCTTTGGTAAAGATCATTCCTTCTACAAAGGGCGCTATATTATGGTTCATAGACCTAATCTAAGTGGCGGCTCCATTTACACCCTCCACCATGATCCACTCTAGGCCAAGCCGTATTTCCTATAATCCCCTTGGGGAAACCCGAAAGGAAATGATCATCACAGGCGCTTGCGTTGCCTTGTTGGAGCAACAGGGGCGCCGAAAGTCACAACACAAGATCAAGGGGATGCCAGTAGAGGCCATTGCAGTGATAGTGTCGGAATTGCAAGAAATTTGGCAGATTGAAGAGAAACGGCATTTTGATACAGACTTGGGACGGTTGCCTCGAGTGTCACCTAAATTTAATCAAATTCCTTCGTTAAGGCCCTGAAAATAGTGTTTCTACTATTTATAATAATATTTTTTTTCCTTAATAAATTTCAGTTTAAAAGTCAGAATAAGGCTTCGTCTATTTTGAGATAACTCTTAAGGTTAGTAGTTTATAATTTTACATTTAACTCAATTTTACTATTTTTGGTAAAATTTGGTATTTTGTCACCTAATCTCGTAATTAGTGCAAATTAGGATTTCAAATGTTTCCTAATTGTCTTAGGATTTTACTTTCTTAGTATTTATATGTTTTGTAGCTGTTAAAGGCAAATCAAATTATTTCTCTGGTGGATTCCAGTTTATTTCCTTGTGAGCTCAGGAAAACCCCTCGAGGATTCGAGGTTTACTACCAAAAGCTAATAGTTTAGTTTCTAATCTATCAAGAGAGCATCATGTGTGCTTTCTTCAGGCTTCCACGACATCACTTTAGATGCATGTTAGAGTTTGCGTGTGTTAGAATAACATGTTAAAAGACCCTTTAATGAGAATAAGATTTAGAATACAATGAGTGGAGGCCGATCTACGAGCCGGGTGGAGTTGGGTGCTTAACACCTTTCCATCCCTATACCTAAACTCTGAACACGTGCTCTGGTAAAGATCAGTCTTCCACAAGGGTGCTATATTTATGGTTCCTAGGCCTAATTTAGGTGGCGACTCCATTTACACCCTTCGCCATGGTCCACCCTAGGCCAAGGCGTACTTTCCACAATCTCCAAGGGGAAAACCCGAGAGGAAAGGATCATCGCAAGCGCTTTTGCCCACAATATGCAATATCAAATGGTTAGATTTTTAAAATATATTCATGTTCAATTTTTAGTGGAACATGAATGTGATTGTTAGTTTGTGAATTGGAGTTGATGTCTATTAATTTTACAACATTGAGTTAAATTTAACGTAATCGGTAATCCAATTATTAAAAAAAAAAAAAATTTAAACGTAATCACATCCGTGCATTAACTGGAACTCTTCTATATACGCGTAAATAGTTGCATGTAAAACTGTTCTTTTGAATTTTCCTTTGGGTATTTGTATCTTTCATGATTTCATGACCAACCGGAAAAGGGAACAAGGCATAAATGTAAAATGAAAAATAAAAACTGCAAGGCAAATAATGAGAGCACTTCTACATTTATGTGGCTTTCTCAATAATTATAGCGTGGTTGAGCTTCAATCATTTTGGAATTTACTATTTCACAACTAGCTAGTTGTGGGGTCGTCAAAAAAAAAAAAAAAAAAAATTTCTCAAAAAAAAAAGTTGTGGGTTTCTTTTTTCTCTCAAAAAAAAAAAAGTTGTGGGGGTTTTTTTCCCTTCATGATAAGGAATCTTTATCAATAAACCCGAAAGAGGATCAACCAATCAATCACCATCTCCTTGTTCTTGAGCAAAAATAGACTCATATACTATGGAAATGGGGCTTTTTCCTGAGAGATTACATTCAAAAGCCCATGAAGCCAACTCATGCGCCAGGGAGTTAGACTCTTTAAAGACATGAAAAATACTCCAAAAGGGGAAGGACAGCTAAAAAGTAAAAACTCAATAGTTAATCAATAATTACACTTATTGACCTGTATGGTTGGGACAAAGAAGAAAGTAGAGGACCTATGACAAGCAAGGCATGCATCTCCTTTAAGAAAAACTTTGGTGTAGCCTTTCATCTTTCAAACTGCCAAAAGTGCAGCTCTTGCAAAGATCCCAAACATCAATAACCTCAACCCATAAATGCAAAACATCACCCTTATAATCTCTACAAACTTCTGCAAGCGAGACCAAAGATTCTTTTATAATCTATGATTACTTTTTTTTTTTTTAATATCTTTCATGCTTGCAAAATTTCAATATAATTAAAGACAAATAACAATTTCGTTTATAAAATATTTAAATTTCAAGTTTTTGTATCTTAAACTTACATATAAAAAATGAGTATTGGTAAGATATTTTTGGCTTGGATATTTTAAAAAAAAAAAAATGTAATCTAATGGAAGGATTTTTTAAATATTAATTTACTTAAAATGGGTCTAAAACCATTGCTGTTTCTTTCGTTAGGGCTGCTTTTCCCATCATAAGTCTTCACACCTACCTTGTTTTTCACTCAAACTAAGCTCTGATACAACTATGTTGGCTTTGGAATATAAGGGAACAATGATATTGATAATTTTCTCTTAATATTTTGCTACCACGGATAATTTAATTTTCTTCCTAAGAGGACAACAAGTATTTTTAGAACAAGATAGAGATAATCGGGCTATAATATTCCTCTTCTTTATTTAATTGATTCTCTACTACACCAATTACATGCATATTTTTTTCAAATATAAATGATAACCCTTACACCTGTCCATCATGCACCCGCCTAAATACATGCTAGTAAATGATTATAAAGAACACAAGCTCAAAATACATGGGAAACAACTACATGAAAAAAAAAAAAATATATATATATATACTATAAAGCATTAACTACTGACATCACCGTCGTCTTTATCTTGTTATTCCGCCATCTTGCCAATCAAACTAAAGTTGTTGAATGCTTTATAAATTTTATGGAATAAATCACGGGATGTGTTAAGCATTGATATATTTGTAGCGACGTATAAGCTCTACGAGAATTCCACATAAATTTATGGTGAGCAGCCTTAAGTGATCAACAAGGATTGACAAAAGGAGCTCACATGCAAGAATTGCACAAGTGACACAAAGAAACTTGAACATGGGCAGGTATTTTGAGTTTCGAGGTCCTACTTTTATCCCCAAAAATGCAATGCTGTAGATAACTACTACCATGATGAATAACAACATGATTGCACCATGTTCTTTGAGTGGAGAGATGCCCAAGCCTTGATAATGTGCTCCAAGAACCCCGAGTATGATTGTGATGAGAAAATTGAGAGGCTCGTGAAATTTTGTGGAGTAGCGGACTTCTTTATCACTTGCACAATTAAAGAACAAAATGTAGATATAATTATTAATGATAATCTAATAATATAATAAGTAAATATTGTTAATTGCCTTTTATTTTGCAATTTAAAGTCAGCGCATAAAATTTATATTGCCTTATATATATAATTATATATTCCCTTAAGCAACAGAGAAAATCCCATGAGCGTGACTGCAATATTTATAACAGCAGCCAGCGCCAAAAAGTTCAGATTTCATTCTGGAATATGTATATAATATTCAGAAGAATAGAACAATTGAATTATCGTTGACAAAAGATGCATTTTAAGGCTTAGTTTTTGGAGAGGATTAAAATTTCCTTTGGCATAGAAAATAATCGTCTATTGGAGAGAAGCCAACAAAAGAAATTATACTAAATCGTTGACAAAAAGATCAATCTAAATTATGGTAGCATGACCCAAACGTGGGTTTGGAAAAATATAAATATTGTAAAATGATATTAACTGGTTCAATAATACTATATGACTGATCACACAACAGAAAAGTTGGATTTTTTTAGGGGTCAAAATCTTCCCAAAAAAAAAAAAAAAGAATGAAAAATGGTTTAGTTTTTTTTTTAATATATTGTGAAAAATATAGTTTGACTCTAAATATGTTTGAAGTTATATTTTTCAATCTATTAATGATAAATTATAAGATTATCATTATGTATTATTTAAACAAGTCACATTACTCATTAAAAAGATTATATAACTAAAACTAAACATAATTAATCTTCAATTGCTATATATATTAGGTTGATAACTCCAAACATATTTGAAATTAAATTTTTCCAGAGTTAATACTTAAAAGGTTGTAAATTTTATTTTAAGATAACTGTTGAGTTTGTTATAAGACATCAGTGTTTGTGCATTGTAGTTTTGTAAATATAGAGATAAGCTACGAGTAGCTTAAGTTGTAGTTTTGTAAATATAGAGATAAGCTACAAGTAGTTTAAGTTTATAATAGACTAAGAACATATGAACGATTGCCGTTTATACATACAAGTTAGTTAGTTTTTATTCCACGTGTATGGCTTAGATCAATTGGGCAGTTAGTTATTTCTGTTTTTCTCTTTTTCATCTTTCGCGCGCGCACCTCTGTTCTCACTATATATAGAACAGAGCATTGTAAACTTATTAAATGAATTAATTTCTACAAGTTTTACAGTCATCTTTCTCTCTCTGAGTTTTCATTCCTCCATTGATGCAATTGTGAAGCTTGTATAGAATTCAACATGGTATCAGAGCGAACTAGTTCAGAGATCATCCAAGTATGGTATTCTGAAATTTCCTAGTTCAATTACGTCCTTTCTTGTCTTCTTAATGCTTCTTTCAGATCAACTAGAAATTTACTTGTTGCATTTCTGTTGATTCTTGCATTAAGTTCATCATCTTCGAGGTTTTAATTTCCTTAGTGTGTTGAAATCTTAATTTTCTGTTCTTTTGTTCATAATTGAATTGAAATCTTCAATTTTAGGGTTTCAATTCATTTTTCCCTCAATTCTAGGGTTATTCTGTTTTCGAATTCACTGTTTCTATTTACAATCTCATCAAGATTGTGAATTACAGCTTGATTGTCACACAGAATCCAACTCTTGTTTCTTAGAGAACTCTTGAGAAAACCAATTCGTGTTTTCTTTTTTATCCTCAATTCTTGGTTTTAATTACTTGAGACCTTAAATCTTCATTCTCTCATTCTTTTTCTGTGATAAACATGACTGAGAGTACCTCTAGTGTTAACCCTACTCCTACTATGCATCCTTGGGAAAACACATCTAGTCCCTATTTTCTATCCAGTGGTGACAATCCAAGAGTTTCTTTGGTGGTTCAACATCTCACTGAAGATAACTACAACACCTGGAGTAGGGCCATACTTATTTCTTTGGATGCCAAAGCTAAATTGGGCTTCATTGATGGCTCTATCCCTAAGCCACAATCTGTTGATCATCCACATTACACAGCTTGGAATAAATGCAATAGCACTGTCCTGGCTTGGCTGTTTAATTCTATTTCCAAAGAGTTGCAGTCAAGTATAGTTTATTTCAAGACTGCTAGAGATGTATGGGTTGATCTACAAAACAGGTTTGGGCAAGGAAATGGTCCTACAATCTTTGATCTGAGAAAGGAGATTAGTTCTTTAGTTCAAGAGGATTTAACTATCAATGCGTACTATTCCAAGTTTAAAGATCTTTGGGATGAATTTTCTAATTACAGAATATGTACATGTGGTCACTAAGTTGAGGAGTGCACCATGTCTTTCCTAATGGGGCTGAGTGAGACGTATGCAGCTGTCAGGAGCCAAATTCTGCTTATGGAGCTTGTGCCTTCATTGAGCAAAGTGTTCTCTCTTCTACTGCAAGATGAGAAACAGAGAAAAGTAGGTGCTGGGAAGAAGTTTTTGGCTGATACATTAGCAGCTTTGGCAGCTTTTGGGTCTAAACTTGGGAACACCAAGACCTTTGTTAAGTTCAAGAATGGCAGGCCACAATGCACTCATTGTGGAGCTATGGGGCATGTTGTTGACAAATGCTTCAAGTTGCACGGATATCCTCCTGGATATAAGTTCAAAAACAAAGGTGGTCCACCTTTTGCAAACAATGTTGTTGCTGCTGAAAGTCCTCTCAGTGAACCTGTTGCTCTCACCAAGGCTCAATATCAACAATTACTTGGATTGTTGAACTCTCAATGCCACTTTGGTATCTAAGCACCACCAGAGGCATGTTTGGAAAATGCTCCTCATGTTGCCACCATCATTACTCAGCCTTCCATGGATGTTCAAGCCCAAACCTTATCAGGTATATGGTTTTCCCCTTCTCTTCAACATTCAGTTTTTTCTTCTAGTACCAACACCTCTCATATTAGTTCATATGACTGGATTCTTAATAGTGGGGCTACTGACCACATGGTACATTCCATTCATTTCTTCACTTCTGTCACTTCTTCCATTCAGATGTCTGTTAGACTCCCAAATGGTGAAATGGTTAAGGTGACTCATGTTGGCACTGTTAAAATCTCAGCCACACTAATTCTTGAAAATGTCCTTTGTATTCCTTCCTTTTCTTTCAATCTTATTTCCATAAGTAAACTAACCCAAAATCCTTCCTGTTGCTGTATTTTTCTTTCTCATTATTGTTTTCTCTAGGACTTACTGCATTGGAAGATGATTGGGTTGGGTAAGAGAAATGGAGGGCTGTATACTTTGCAGTGCATTGACTCAATCACTTTACCACCTTATGTTTTAGAGGTTTTGTCTAGATTACCTTCTTTTCTTTGTAATAAGAGTGTCAATTCCTGTAATCTTGATTCTCTTTCTATTGTTTCTACTTCAAGTGATAATGTTAGGTTGTGGCATTACAGATTGGGCCACCCATCTTCACAAAGATTAGCTTTGCTGGATTCTGTTGTACCTAATTTGCTTTCTTGTAATAATAAATCTTTTGATTGTCATATCTGTCCTTTAGTTAAACAACACAGATTATCTTTTCCTAAATCCACAAGTGTTTCTTAAGCATGCTTTGATTTAATTCATGCTGATATTTGGGGACCCTATTCTACTACTTCATTAAATGGCTCAAAATATTTTCTCACTTTGGTTGATGACCATAGCAGGTGCACTTGGGTTTATTTAATGAAGTACAAATCTGATGCTTCTTCTTTGGTTCAATCCTTCTTCCAAATGATCCTTACTCAGTTCAAAGTATCCATTAAGGTCATTAGGAGTGATAATGGTCTTGAATTTGCTCTTTCTTCGTTTTATGCTTCCAAAGGTGTTTTACATCAACTGTCCTGTGTTGAAACTCCACAGCAAAATGTTGTTGTTAAAAGAAAACACCACATATCTCATCAACAGGTTGCCTAGTCCTCTTCTAGGCAATCTTACTCCATACTAGAAACTTTTGGGTCATTCTCCCTCATATCAGCACCTTAGATCATTTGGTTGTCTATGTTATGCCTCTACTTTAACTAGGAACAGGTCTAAATTTGACCCTAGAGCAAAGGCATGCATATTTCTTGGTTATCCTTTTGGGACTAAAGGGTATAAATTGTATGATTTGTCCACTAGAATCTTGTTTTTGTCAAGGGATGTTATTTTCAAAGAGACTGTTTTTCCTTTTAAACACTGGCAGTCTAAATTCATACCTAATCCTTCCATTTTTCACAATGTTTTTCCATCTCAGTCACTTGTTCATGATCCTGCTGCATCTATTTATGCTAAGTTTTCTCTTTCTTTTAGTTCTGTTGATACTGCTGTGCCACCTGATGAATTTCCAGACCTTGTTCACCCTGTTCTGGACCCTTCTCCTCATCATGAGTCTTCTTTTCAACCTGAATTTCCTATTGTTCAACCTGACTTGCCTGTTGTTCAGTCTGTTCTTCCTAATGTTCAACCTGACTTGCCTGTTGTTCAGTCTGCTCTTCCTAATGTTCAACCTGACTTGCCTGTTGTTCAGTCTGCTCTTCCTAATGTCCAACCTGCCTCACCTTTTGTTAGAAAGTCCACTAGGCCTCATAAACCTCCCTCATACCTTCATGATTATCACTGTGGTTTAGCTTCCTCCATTCTTCCTCATCATCACTGCAACTTAGCTTCCACTTCTCTACCTTTCCATGATTCAATCTCCATTGACAATCCAGGTATCCTTTATCCACTTTCATCAACTCTTTCTTATTCTAAATTGTCTAATGCACATAAAGCCTTCTCTGTGACCTTGTCTATTGTCAAAGAACCAACCTCCTATGCTGAAGCTTTACCTGATCCTTTGTGGCAAGCTGCCATGAAGGCTAAGATTGATGCACTTCAGGCTAACAAGACTTGGATCATGACCAACCTGCCTCCTAGTAAAGTGTCTATTGGGTGCAAATGGGTCTACAAAATCAAACTTAAGGCTGATGGCTCTATAGAAAGGTACAAGGCTAGATTGGTTGCTAAAGGTTTTACTCAAACTGAGGGTGTTGATTACTATGAGACTTTCTTTCCTGTTGTGAAGTTTGTCACAGTTAGGACCCTTTTGGCTATGGTTGCTGTGTATGGTTGGCATTTGTCCCAACTAGATGTTAACAATGCTTTCTTGCATGGAGACTTGAATGAGGAAGTGTATATGGTTCCTCTTCCTAGGTTTGGCAGCAAGGGAGAGGTGTGCAAACTCACTAAATCCCTTTATGGATTGAAGCAGGCCAGTAGACAGTGGTTTGCTAAGCTCTCATCCACTCTCCTTGATCATGGTTTCATTCAATCTAAATCAGATTACTCTGTCTTCACTCAGATTAGCAAGGGTTCAATTCTCATCTTACTAGTTTATGTGGATGATATCTTGATAGCTAGCAACAATGTGGAGGCAGTCAATACTTTCAAAGTTTTCCTAGATGCCAAGTTTAAACTCAAGGACCTTGGTACTTTGAAGTATTTCTTAGGTCTTAAGGTTGCAAGGACTGAAAAAGGTATTAGTTTATGTCAAAGGAAGTTTGTTTTAGAGCTGCTATCTGATACGGGTCTGCTAGCAAGTAAGCCTGCCAATGTACCTATGGATCAAACAGCCAAATTTAGGAGTTCAATGGGAGAGGTTGCACCAGATCCATCTTTGTATAGAAGAATTATTGGCAAACTTCTCTACCTGACTTTGACTAGACCTGACATTTGTTACTCAGTACACAAACTGAGTCAGTTTATGAGTTCACCTCAGATTCCTCATTTATAAGCAGCTTATAAAGTACTTAGGTATCTTAAGAAGGCACTAGGACAAGGCTTATTCTTATCTGCAAGTTCTGAATTGAAGGTCAAAGCCTACTGTGATGCTGATTGGGCAGCATGTCCAGACACCAGAAAGTCAGTTTCAGGATTTTGTGTTTTCCTTGAAAATTCTCTTGTATCTTGGAAATGTAAGAAGCAATAAGTCATATCCAGATCATCAGCTGAGTATGAGTATCGTGCAATGGCCACTATCACAAGTGAACTTGTATGGTTGATGGCATTACTAGGAACCTTTGGTTTAGATCACAATTATCCAGCTTCTTTGTATTGTGATAGCAAAGCAACTCTCTATATTGCTGCAAATCCAGTATTTCATGAACGCACAAAGCACATAGAGGTTGATTGTCATTACATTCGAAGTAAAATTCAAAGTGGGGTGATTAAGACTTTTCATGTGCCTACCAAACACCAGATTGCAGACTCCTTCACAAAGGCACTTGGAACTAAGCAATTCTACTTCCTTCTATCCAAGATGAACCTGATCAACATCTATGGTTCATCTTGAGGGGGAGTGTTGAGTTTGTTATAAGACATCAGTGTTTGTGCATTGTAGTTTTGTAAATATAGAGATAAGCTACGAGTAGCTTAAGTTGTAGTTTTGTAAATATAGAGATAAGCTACAAGTAGTTTAAGTTTATAATAGACTAAGAACATATGAACGACTGCCGTTTATACATACAAGTTAGTTAGTTTTTATTCCACGTGTATGGCTTAGATCAATTGGGCAGTTAGTTATTTCTGTTTTTCTCTTTTTCATCTTTCCCGCCTCTGTTCTCACTATATATAGAACAGAGCATTGTAAACTTATTAAATGAATTCATTTCTACAAGTTTTACATTCATCTTTCTCTCTCTGAGTTTTCATTCCTCCATTGATGCAATTGTAAAGCTTGTATAGAATTCATTTACAATATAAACTTATTAAATGAATTAAATATAAGTTCATCCAATTCAGTAGATTCTAGACTAGCGCTTTGAAGAAGAAAACCAAGAATGGAGCTAACAGATCCTGTATTAGCAAATGTTCCGATTTCTAATCTGGCTAAGTGTTTATATATAAATATATATATATATATATATATTGCAACATTGACTTTTGCTGAGGATTTAGGAATCCTAGGCCATGATGCTATGATTAAAATAAATAAATAAAAAAAGTGAGGGACACAGTCTTGCACTTAGTTCATTATCAAAGTATGGAATGTGCACGAATTTTATGCACATGATTTTGCCACGTTACCCAATTTCTTATGATAGTATAATAATACACCTTCATTAATCAAAGTGGGGGAAAAATAAACAAAAAAGACAAGATATATATAGTGGCTTATAAAATTTAATATACACGTTAACGGAATAGCTAAAGTGAAGCACTTACATTGGTAAAACATGTGATACAAAATAAGTAAAAAATTAAAAACAGTTCATAAAAACCAGAAAATGGAAGCGCAATGATGAACTACGGAGACTAAAGTAATCCACATCTTTAGTATAATCCAAAAACTATTAGTAGTTACAATTTTTAAAACTAAATAAAAATAAAAATAAAATATAAAAGAAAGAAAGAAAAAGACTATACAAGTATGCAACAAAGACTTGCACTTTGTTGTGGTTCAATAAAGATCTTGGGAAGTAAAACCCTATTTAATTTGCACATTTGCACCTTTAATATCAACTTATCATATTAAACTTTTAAAAATTAATGAGTTTCAATTAGCTCAAGTGGTTAAGTTTTTTGCCATCGAATACAACATTTAAAATTTGAATCCTACCTATGCGAAAAATAAAATGATATTTTGACTTAATGATAAAGAATAATTATCATAGTACAAACTCCAAAAATTGAAATTCCATCGTATCTAGAATAAAAATAAATAAATAATACAAAATGACAAAGTTTGGTTAATGGTTACAACTCCGCTCAATATTTTTTTATTGGATGTAAATTTTGACAAATCTACTATCGAATTAGATTTTCAAAAGATCAATAAGTATATCATCAATTAAATGTTTAAACTTTAAGTTTTTGTAGTCTAAATTATGCATAAAAAAATAAATTTATGAATCGAATATTAAATAATATCCGATTAACATAAAATTTGACATGTATATTAAGAACTTAAAGAACATGTAATATAATAGTTAAATTTTCAAAATATTTAGCCAGCAATCTAACAAAAATTTGTCATTTACAAAATTAAAGTATGAGTTTAAAATTAAATTCAATAACTCTCTCAAGTGAAAACCCTTATTTATATCTTCCAGGGCCAATGTATTGGCAACCATAATGGTATTTCCGCTGGTATTGGCAACCTTGGCTAGTAAGTAGTAAGTAGTAGCGACTAAGTAGCTTCAGAATGAAGAAAGAAAAAGACATACCTTCCTTCGTCGCTCTTTGATATCTTTGTTTTCTTTTTCTTTCGTAAGACTAATCCACGTCTCCCACTCAAATTATCAAGACTCCTCTCCTCTTTCATCTCCATGCCGATGCTACTTCGCCGTGACTCATTAGTATCAATGCCGACCTATCTGTTATATACTTAACGCTTTGTATAATTCTTATGATGCTGTAGAAAATGCTCGCATACTTCTTGTAATTTTTATATTACGTATTTGGTAAGATGGTCTAAGTGATTCCATTGGGAAAGTGAAACCTTTGATCATATAATAATGAAGTAAATATACATTGGTGATCGGGGTTCTACGTTCAAGTCCGGGTGTTCACATGTAAAAACTATTACTTGCAATAGAAAGTTGTTTTAAAAATATTTTTAGAAACTTTTTATAAAAAAAAAAAATTTAACGGTTTTTTATATTTTGAATGAAAGTTATGCCAAGATTTTCTAAAATGTTTTATTAAAATTTTCCTAAAAGCACCTATTAATATTATATATATATATATATTATATAATATATAATATATATATATATATATATATATATATTATATATAATAAACTAACCTATTTTGACTATCCAAAAGAAAAAAAAAAATACTTTGACTTGATAAACATAAGAATTTGTGTTCAACAAAAATAAGAGTAATACTACGTCTATAACATTTTCACAATAATTTTACAACAAATCTTTTTTTTTTTTTGAAAAAGAACAACAAATCCTAGTTGATAAGCTATATTACTAGATCTAATTTGAGCTCAATACTAAGATCACATTCTACCCATCAATAACAACTTATCACCTAAAATTTATTATGAAAATGTTTTGATTCATCCTTTAAGAGAGAGTAGATGCGAAGGTTTGAATCAAAGATCTTCATGAAATGGCATGTGGGGCTTGAAGGCCTACCGTACTCCAGGATAGGGCCCTAAATTGGTCTTTTCTCTCTCCTCTTTAACTAGTGAGTGGTGAGTTTCAAAAACCTCTCTATATAGTAAGCTTGGAGGTGCCGACGTTGGCAAGAGGTTCATTGGCACAATAACCATTTGGTTAATATGAGCAAATGTAGCAATAATCTTCATAGATGTTTCTTAGCTACAATTATGGTGGATCTCACTATAACTAGGACTAATCAACCATATGTTAAGAGAAATGTTATGTTTACAATATTTTTACAATAAATCCTAAATGTCAGGTTGTTATTGGCTGTTATTGATAGGAAAAAAAGTAATTTTAGTAGTTAGTTTAAATTAGAACTAATAAAAACTTAACACATATAATTCATTAGAAAAGTATTGTAAAATATTATGGACGTAGCACTTCTCATATGTGTAGAGAGGGGAAATTCCTAACCTATCACAAGCTGATACATCATACTACCAAATCCACAAAGTACGGCCAATTACAAAGTGCCACGTATGGCTACTAGGTTTTGCTTTCACTACTCAGAAAACCAATAGAAATTTGCCAAGTGTCGTTGAAATAAAGATATAAAAAGCATGCAAAAACCAACCACACATCGGCGTGTATAAGCAATGACATAAGCAGCCCAGTGCGTGTAAACAATGATATAAGCAGTCCAATCAGGTATTGACTACATGTCACCTTTAAAATCAAGACATTTCAGCAGATCAAAAGATTTCACGTGTCTTAGAATCAAGCCCTGAAGCCTCTAGGAACTTCAAGAACTTCAACTTCAAATACGAAGAATATTCAAAACAAAATCATCTAAACTACCAGCCTAGATCTTAAAGTTTACTGGAATCAAGCCTAATAACCTTTAGAAACTTCAAGAAACCACAAATCAACGAAACTCTATGGATTCAAGCCTCTAAATCTCCAAAGAACTTCTGCCACAAACCTTCGAATACAAAGAACATTCGAAGGGAAATCATCCAAATCATCTTCCTAGATCTCAAAATTTACTGGAATCAAGCTTAAAACCCTTCCAAAATCTCAAGAAACTACAAATCAATGAAGCTCTAAAGCCCCAAAGAGTCTTCCACCACAAACCTTCGAAGATGAAGAACACACAAAAAACACACAAAGAACACGAAGAACACAAAGAACGCGAAGAATAAAGGATTTATAATAAGCTCATAGCTAGAAATTTGTTGTAATTCCATTTCAAAGGTCTTTGATCCATTTCTCAAACAAATTGAAGGATATTTGGTGTTTGACTCAAAATCACATTACCACAATTTCAATCAACAAATATTTTAAGGAGATTGAATCAGAAGATCACTCTTTTGCAATCACAGAAAATTATACCACACATATTCATTAATACAAATTCACATTTGTAAAACTATTTTACTTGTTCTTCTTTATTTCAAACTCGAAATTTAGTCATCCTACAATATGTTAATGGTTGATATCACCAGAGTGTGGGTTGATCATTCTTGGACTTCATTTATGGGGTCTCCCTCCACCCTTCATCCCCCTTTTAATTATTTTATTATATTAAGTAAAATACTTAATTTATAAAATAATGTTAGTCATATGGAAAATTTTACCATATAAAACTTACAAACTAATATGTCATCAATCACAAAAAATAATTCAAATATTTATTTACTTATATTGATTATGTAGCACTAATCATATTTTTTTATATCAGTTTGTAAATTTTTGTGATAAAATTTATAGTAAATTTAGCATTTTTTCATCAAAAAAATAATTGAAAAATAATAAAATTACTAAAAATTTTACTCAAAAACTAATGTGGTATCCAATGTGTGCGATTGGTGCCACACTTTTGTAATTGGCGATATATCAATTTGTAAAAACATGTAGAAAAATTTAAAATGATTTTTGTTCACAAATGTTAACAAGTACATTTAGGGCAATTGTTAACAAATTATTTTAAGAAAGTTTTGATATCATTTTTATGGGAAATATAAAAAACTATTAAAGTATTAGTTTTTTTTTTCTCATAAAAAATATGCATTACGACTCATATTTAAACATTTATTAATTTTTAACTTGTGTCTTTTGGTGCACTCATTTAAATTATTCATTTGTAATAAACAGATATATATATATATATATATATTTTTTTTTTTTACTTTTTAGAGCATTTGTAAATGAATAAATTTAAAATATATATATATATATATAAATCAATTACTTTTTTTTTTTTTTCATAATAATGTGATAGCCATTTGGTTGGGACAAGGAAACCTATTCGAAGCTGATAGGCAGCTTCGTCTTTCCATCAATGGAGAGAGGAAAACCCCTTTATTTTTATGGTTAGGTTTGGGAAAAACATTGAAAATCCTTGCGGATATGCAGTTCGATCGCAAGTCCCAACCAGATGATCTCTGTCATCTTTCATATAAATGCTCCTGCTGCGTGAGGCGTGAGAATCAATGCCAGGTTACCGACCCCATATCTGCACATGTATATACTAAACCCATTTGGTATGTTTATTATTATTATTTTTTTTTTTGGTAAAAGTATGTTTATTATTATAACCTGTAGAATATGCCAAATGCACATTTCTACATCCATGTGAGTCCTAGGGCTGTCCACGGGTCGGGCCGGGTCGGTTTTGGACCCAATCCGGACTCGACCCGCCGGCGTCGGGTGAAGAGTGGAGGAACCCGGACTCGACCCGCCGGAAGCATCGTTCGAGTCGGTTTCGGGTGAGGGTGAACGTCGGTCGGGTCGGGCGGTCACCGGAATAAAGAAAGCATCAAAATCTGGAAAAAAAAAGTCGCCGGAACCTGGAAATCTCACCGGATTCTGGAATTTCTCGCCGGATTCTGCATTTTTTGGCTAAAAATTGATGGGACTTGGCCGGATCTCCTCGAATCTAAGCTCGACCTCGCTGGATCTGCTCGAATCTAAGCTCGACCTCGCCGGATCTACTCGAATCTAAGCTCGACCTCGCCGGATCTCTTCGAATCTAAGCTCGACCTCGCCGGATTCTGCATTTTTTGTATAGAACATCGGTCGGGTCGAGTGGCTCGGGTTTTGGAGAAGAAAACCGCCACTCGACCCGCCGGCGTCGGGTCTTGGGCGCGGCAACCCGTAACCGACTGACAGGAGCGTCGGTTCGGGCTGAAATCGGGTGGAGATCGGGCGGTTTGGTCGGTCCGGCGGGTGTGGGTCGGGTCTGGACACCCCTACATGTGACAAAATTTTGAGTTAGGAGGGCAGGGAGCCGTTTACAGCAGTTTCAATCTCTAATTTTGATACTATTGTGTAGTTGTTGAGAATTTTTTTTTTTCTTTTCTTTTTTTCATATGGGTAAGAACAAAATTATTTTTGTTTAGAATTTTTTAAAGGGCATGGTTGTTTATTTTGGATAAAATTCGTTAAGCTTCATTTTTTTAGTTTTACTATTGGTAATTTTGTTGTTGAGTTTTTTTTTTTTTTTTTTTTTTTTTTTTTTTTTTTTTTTTTGTGGCTTGTATATTTTGTTTAAGATTTTAGATCTACAAATTTTTTATGGTCACTAAAATGAGGAAAATCGTAGAGCTACAAACTTTTTTTTTTTTTTTATTACTAATATGATCAGTGGTTACTAGTAAGTAAAAAAAATGATGTAAGGGGTGTGCCCATTATGCGAACAAATAAGAATTTACTACTAAAACAATTTATAAAAATATAGTAAAAAAGTTTGTGAGTACGTAGAGTATTACGCTTAAAAGAGTTAATGATATTGTTTAAGAGAAACAAAATGTAATTTTATAAAATAAAATTGCTAAAATTAATACACATATATAATAATATTTTGTTAAAAAAAATTTGGTCCAATGATAAGGAATGTCAACTGCGTTAAGGAATGTCATTTTGTAACAGTATAATACTAAACGTAGCAGTGGTGGCAAGAGGCAAATCTATCTGGTGAAGTTCTCAAAGTCTAGACAAGCTACTGCCTTAATTTCTATATGCTTTACAAGTTGCTGTTGCGGAGAGCTGGATGCAGGTATTGTGTCATAGATGGTGATGCTAAAGTTTGTGTTGAATGTTGATGGTCTAAATGATGGAAGGGGAGGAGAGCTAGTTGACTGGTTCATTAGAACTATTATTTGTAATTTATTTGCAATTAATTAGAAAATCTTTCTCTAATTGTAATATTAGTGGGTTAGGAAAAATCTTAATTCTGCAACCCACACCACTACCGAGCTTGTTGTTAGGCTTAAAAGCCAACTTTGTTGTAATAAGCATAAAGCCCTAAAAGTCATGTTGGATCCATGAAATGCTAATTGCATTGTTGTAAAGTCCTCTGATTGATTTAATGAAGTTTTCAGGTTATGGGAAAAAAAAAATAAACTAAATATTTTGTAATATTAAAAATGGAAAGAGAGTAAAACTATGTCATGTCATGTTATAAAGTGTCAAATTCAATGGATTTTGATAGAAGGATTATGCTGAAAGAGAAAGTGAATTTACAGTTTCACCAAAAAAAAAAAAAAATTAAAAAAAAAAAATTAAAACTGGACCAAACTTTAAAAAGTTTAAAACTTAGAATATGTATTTTTGTCTATTTTGAATTTCCTTCTATGAAATCTGCCAAAGGGTTTGAAGTTTCTAAACTTGATTTGTAGTTGGATCAATTTGAACTTTGATACAATCTGTGACGGAAAACGACTGCAATTTATGTGCCTCATCATCTGTACTTCCATGCTTAGAGTGTAGTTCCTTTGGCACAACTCTTTGGCAGTCACACCATTGACTAATAATCATTATACTATATTATAAAGTAGTGGTTACTACACCCCCTTGAACTTTTATTTTAGCCAATTTACTCAATCAACTTTTATTCACATGCGTGTCAACCGTAGACCAATAGAAAACTCAATTTAGCAAATGTGTGTAGTTCATACTTCATAGAGTGAATGGGATAAAATAAAAGTTCAAGAGAGTATAATTGCCATTACATAAAGAAATAGACAACCAATGCCTCTATGACCAAGGAAAAATACATTATGTGTTGAAAGCAAGAGTCCTCGCTCTCACATGAAGGTGGATCCCAGAGGGTCCACCCTCATATGAGGGTAGAGAGAAGACTCATGTATGTGATTCATGATATACCTCCTCTAAACACTGAAAAAAGAATAATAGAAATTTAAAACGTTCATCTACAAAATGCATTCAGCCTTGTACACAGTTAGCCTCATGCAGGGGATATGCAACGACCAGGAAAAACGTCGAGCAGGATCTGATGTGATAAAATATTAGTAACCATCTGATATAATAATTCCAAAAGAAGAAGAAGAAGACAACGACCATCTGATATAGTAACCATTTAATATAATAATTAAAAGAAGAAGAAGACAACGACCAGGAAGAAGAAGAAAGATATATATTAAGTTTAGGTGCCGTGTGGGAACTTAAAAATATTTCGTATAAACTAAACATTTCGTATATATTATTATTATTATTATTGTTGTTGTTGTTGTTGTTGTTGTTGTTATAGCATAGAAAATGCCAAAAGTTTTTTTTATCGTTTTTATATCTTGTATTAATTCTATAAGAAGAAAAATTATACAGTTTTCATGGTAGATCACGTCATTTACTCTAAGTCAACTTTGACAAGGAGTGTCCCCAAACATAATAATAAACGTTATGTAATTTTTTTACATAAAAAACTAAAGGAGTAAAATTATGTCATTTCATAAAGTGTCAAATTTATCGGTTTTTGATGGAACAATTTTGTTGACGATGAAAATAAATTGATAGGGCTAAAATCAGTAATTATTGAACCCGGCCTGACCGGTCAGATCGATAACCTAGTGACCCGGCACATAGATCGGTTCGGGTCATCAATTGAATCCAATGTGTATAAGACCTAGTCAAAACCAGTAAAACTTGATGGATTTTAAGCAAATCGTGTGACCTAGCTAGGTTTTAATAACCCAATTAGATTTGTCAATTGTGTAAAATTACATTAATGAGCCAACTCCATTGACTTCTTTACTATTTAATGTATGATAATATGGTAATTTAAATAAAAGAAAACCTAAAAAATATATATATATATATATATTGTTCTCTCGCTTCTTTACAATTTAATATATGATAATACGATAATTTAATAACATATCACTTTTCAGTTTTACATAACTAGTTAACACATAGGTATGAGTATACCAGTATATGTTACATAGTTTATTGCTCAAACCTTCTTTTCTCTTCTTTTGATTGCGTTTTTTGTTCTTTATTTGTTTATTGCTTTAAGTTTAAGTCTTTAACATTTTTTTTTTCTCTCTTCTTTTGTTTACGTCGTTTAGGATTTGCCTTTTTTTTCCTAATATCCAAAATTTTAAGACATGTAACAAGATTTTATTTAGTAAAAACTTTGTTGCAATATGATGACATTTGTTTATTTTGCTTGTGAATTTATAGAATTTCTAATGTTATTACTTATTAAACCTTAATTTTTAATTATAATGGTGAGTTTATTTTAGTCATATGCTTTTTTTTATTTATTTTTATTTACATATTAATGTTATGATTTTATAAACTTATATATATATATATATATAATTATTTGACCCTGCAGTTCTATTGATGACCCACTGGTTGAACCTGCGATCCAGTGGTCTAGCTCATAAACCGGATCAATGTCCTATTTGGGTTTAATAACTATAGCTAAAATGACAAAAATAACATTTAAATAACCAAAATAGTAAATACCAATCTAAAAAGGCATGTGTAATTTTGCCTATTTTGAATGTTTCCTTCTATGAAACCTGTCAAAGGGCTTGACGCTTCTAAAACTTGCATTGTAGTTGATTCAGTTTGAACTTTGAATGCCAACAACCTTCTAGTTCAATTGTTTGGAACATTTTTTTTTTTTATTATAATGAAAATATACAAAGTTCAAATCTCCTAACCCAACTATTGACGAAAAAAAGAAAGAGAAAAGGAAGGATCAAATCTATCACAGAAAATAACTTTAATGTATGTGCCTCATGGCCCCCACTAGATGTTGTGGATCCACTAACTAATAAACATGATATTTTAATTTTTGTTAGAAAGAATCTGACAACTCTAAAAACATGTTTTAAGTGTCATCTTGTGATCGGTACATTTAATTTTATTTTTCAACAATTACTCATAGTGGTCCCATGTATAAGTGGATTACTTTTTTAATTCAATTGCATGTTGATGCACCCCAATATGATTGTAAAATTAGGTACGGATTCGAGTGCATCCAAAAATGGACTAATAAGAATCTACTTATGAGCTCGAAAGTCAGAAGTTCCTAAAACCTGCTTTGTAGTAGAATCAATTTGAGCTTTGATCAAATCTCTCTAGGGAAACTTTATTTTACTCCTTTAGGTTTTTTCCTTCTCTCTACTGTCCTTTTGTGCATGTCCAATTTTCTCCCACTGTCCTGTTATATCTGATAAGCATTGCCACCATTGCCATCGAAAGACACATGCATAACTCGAAGCCCAAAACATGGTTTCAATCTACTTGCCGAGAAAATACACCATACATTCGATGTATGGTATACCTCCTCCTATTTGCCACATCACTAAAACCCCTTTTATTCACATTGACACGACAAAGACTCCAATATAAACTAGCAAACTTTCTATCTCTAAAATCAACCAGAAGTCATAGAAACCACATAATTTTAATAGTAACGTATACCTCTCAGGCCATTAATTACACCACATGAAAATTCAGAACTGTTATGGGGAAAATTATAGAACTTTTTCGTACATTCACGAAGGGCAAACATGAGTAGGCATAGACACAACTAACAGAAAATATAAATAAAATTTTCCAAAGATCCATTTCTATTTTAAAATACTATCCCCTAGCAAAATAGATAATTTCAAATCCTATTCTTTCCCAAAATTTGGCCACTACCAAACAAAACAGTGAACACTAGGGTTCCAAACATTCACACTATAGCAGATGTAGTACGTGTAGGCCTTGAAGTGGCCAGCGATGACTTGGCGGCTAGAAATGTAATTAAATACTAACATGAGCTAACAAGGTGAATGAAAAAATTAAAAAAAAAATAAAAAAAAATCACCAATATGGTTTAAATATGATTTTAAAGTTCAACCACATAGTGGATTCCAATTAGCTCAAATGGTAAAGTTTTTTATTGTTGAATAAGAGATTTGGAATTAGATCCCCGCCTACACTAAAAACCAATTGGTGTTGGTTGAAACTGTCTCCAAAAAAAAAAAAAAGTTCAACCACATAGTCATTATTTAGCTTAGTTCGTATTTAACGACCAGACATGCTGCTTATTAAAATTAAAAATTATGTTAAAATGTGTGTGTATATATATGTATGTATGCATGTATGTATTTATTTTTATATTTTTATTTTTATTTATTTATAAATAAGAGCAATGCAAGCAACATTTTTACAAATTGTTATTATGGTCAATTCTTATTAATTTTCATTTGGAATCACCGTTACCATCATTTTTTCACTTACCAATAAGAATTCATCAGAGCAGTGATTTCGTAAAAAAAATTTATAACTCTAACCTTTTTCAAAATATAATATCCCACAAACTCCATTCAAATTTTCTAAATTGATACGGTCTAAAATTTTATTCAAATCCCAACACTATGACAACAAATCCACAACATATAGAAGCAGTCAGTGCTAGCTACACGCTATTAACAGATGTGTATGTTACAACATAATGCATATCTTTTTGCTCACAAACTTGAGGGACCCACCCAAAAAAAAAAAAAAAAACTTACAATTATACTGCATGCACCTATTTTTACACCGAAAAATCACTTTTTCATTGACTCACCTCCTTTGGTCTCACAGTCACAACAGCACAAACATAAAAGATATGGTGAAAAAGTATCTGCCTCTAAATTTTTCCAAAAACTTATAGGAAAATTTAATGAATATTTTAAGGGTATTAGTTTAAAATATATTTTTAGAAACTTTTTATAAGAAGAAAAAAAGTAATGAACTTAACCCAAAAAAAAAAAAAGTAATGAATTTTTTTTTTTTTAACTGCTATTCATATTTCTCATAAAAGTTATATAAAAACTTTTTAAAAATAATTTATTGAAAATTGTCCAAGGCCATTACCTTGACTCAAAACTTATATATCAATGACTATTTGAAAGAGTAGAATGGTTGGTGAAGTCCCGCTGCCCGCAGGTTTTCGTTGGTGGGTAAACTTAGTGGTGAGGTGTACTCACAAAATGTGAGGTGACTCCCACACAGAGGGTACAGAACGGGTACCGACTACGGACTCCCTGACCGAGGCTACTGGCTCCCTACCTGGGGGTGTAATATGACCATAAAGAACCCCATTTTTTTATAGCAAAAAAAAAAAAAAAAAAAAGAGTAGAATGGTTGAATTAGCTTTGACCAGAGGAAAAAAGATCCTCTCTATTTTAAGTTATGTTTATTTCTTTCATTTTATAGTTAAAAACAAATTTTACTGATTTAAAATATACAAATTCTTACGCGGATAGAATACCACTTAGTTTTTGGAGAGGTTAAAATTTTCCCTTGAAAATTAGACATGAAAACTAAAAGTCTCTTGGAGAAATAAACCAAAATTTTGTATTATAATCATTAGCAAAGGTGGGCCTGTGGCAAAGGTTGACATGGACAAAGGAGTTAGAGATGCCATTGGGTTGGACAGAAACCCTTCAAACTCCATCAATATCTTTTTTATTAAATGTAAATTTTAAAAATCTAATTGTTAGACTGTATTTTCTTTATGTTTTTAACACACACGTAAAATTTAATTTAAATCGGATGTTATTTATTATTCGATCAATAAACTTATGTTTTACGCATAGTTTTAGGTCACAAAAATTTGAAATTTAAATATTTGATTGATGAAATAGCATTGATCTTTTATTTTTTTTGAAATTTTGCAAGAATTCAGGATATTATAAACAGTGGCGAAACCAGGAATTTGTCTTTTGGGGGGCCAAGTTTAAAGATCATAAATTTTTAATCTGTATATACTATATTTATATTATGTACAATGAAAAGTGCTATATTCACAATAAATTTTAGATAGTAGGTTGTTACTGGTTTTAATCTGACACAACCACTAAAATTATTCTTTTACCCACCAATAACAACAAATAACAATGCATCACCTAAAATTTATTGTGAAAGTATTGTTAAAATGTTGTGGACATGGCATTTTTCTATATACAATAATCTAAAATAGAATTATAAATAAAATTCTATGTCATTGAATGCATAAAGAAACATATAATCAAATAAGTGAATAACCAATCATATATTTTTGTCAAATTTATAATAATATATTATATTTATATGCTATATAATATAGTATATCTATCATTCGCCATTTTAATAAAAAAAAATGCTATGTCTATAATATTTTTACAATATTTTCATCATATATCTTAAATGACAAGTTATTATTGGTTGTTATCGGTGGACAAAAAATTAATTTCAATTGTGAATTTAAATTAGAACTAATTAAAAATTAGAACTAATATCAACTTACTAACTATAATTTATAGTGAAAATATTGTGAGCGTAGATCTTCCATAAAAAATGAAAGAATAATAGAACAAGAGAATGAAAATCAATAAGCCACTTGCATACCTAGAGTAACTGTGATGACCTTTTTCTTTTTAAGTGTATAGTTTTAAAACCATACACGTGTGGTCCTCTAGGATAAGAGCAAATAGGAAAGTATTTTTGGACTTAGAAATCCGTGAAGCATTAAAAGGCTTTTAGAAAACAAGTTAGAGAAAAGAAGAAATAAGGGTTGTTTGGATGATAAAAATTGTTCACTCATCACTTATCACTAAAATATAATTACTCATCACTCAATAACTCATCACTTATCACTGAAAATACCATAGCTTTCTAAGGTGGCATATTTAGCACTTGTTTCCAACTTCTGATAACTTAAAAAAATTTACTTTTTGTAGGATCCACAAACTAAGCACCATGTCAAGCTTACAGTTAGCCTACTTGCGTATACATTCACGGCAAACCAATTTCATCTCTTTTTTCCCTTCAGCCCACATCTTCTCCCAAAACCCTCGATTAACCTAGCCAAGGAAATCCATCATCCTTGCCTACGGTGCCGATCTCCACCATCACCCAGCGGCTTACCTTGTGCTCATCATCACCCAGCTTGCAAGATCTCCTCTGACGGGCAGCAACGGTGCCAATCTCCTCCATCGTGACCTAGTGGTGCCGATCAAGAATGCAGGAAAGGAGCAGTGACCCAAAGAGAAAGAGAAAAGGGAAACATAACTCTGAGATTGATTTTTTCCTTTTATTATTAGTGCTTTGTATTTTGTGTTTTGATGGGGGATTACGGATTTTGATGTTAAATTTCGAATTGATATTGATTGAATTCAAGTGGGTCTAACTTGATATGTTAGATTTCTAAGTTTAATTTTTGCGGGTTTTGTTAGTTTTTGTTTGGTGTTGAGTCTGGGTTTTCTAAGAAAAAGGTCGACGGTTGTGAGATCATAGAAGCGACATCATGTTTGCCAATCTGAGCTCGGGCCAGTGCGGGTTGGTTGAGGTGGGGCTCGGTAGGCGTGGCTGGGCTGAGGGTGTGTGAGGAGCTGTGAGCTTGGATATGGGATTGAGGTTTATTTTTTTGTGTGGGTTGATTTTTGGTGTGAAGGAGCCGTTGGTGGATTTGTCAAAAATAGCGCCTGGAAGTGACAAGTCTCTGACCATGGGTCCTTCAGATGTGTGTGTATTTACAAAAATGCCATCATAACTCAGTTCTCATAACTCAAAAACACCCAAAAGTTGTTTTCAGTTTTCCTAACTAATTACTCAAAAATCAGAGAATTGAGTGATGGAAACAAAACTTGAAAACAAATCCAAACAGGCTTTCTCTCCATGGGTCTCACTATTTTTGAGTGATGAGTGATGGAACAAAGTAATGAGTAATAGAAACACAAAAATCCAAACAGTCCCTAGGTTTCCTACTCATAATATTTTCCCAGAGCATAGATTTGAGACAAGAAATTGTCAAGCTCATAAGTTACATTCTTGAAAATCCAAAAAAAAAAAAAAAAAAAAAATAGCGGGGCCGTTGCCACTTTAGGCCATAACATGGCTCCACCATTAATTATAGAAACTTGCAATCCAATAATTAGATTTTCAAAATTCATCTCTTAAAACGATATTGATGGAGTTTGAAGATTTCTCTCCAAACTAGCGTTTCGAAAGTTTTCTCTCCAAACAATCAAAAATAATATAATGCCAACTTTCTAAGCATTTTGACTTTATGTAAGGGAGATTCCTTTCTGGAAGTTTGCAGCCTATTGTATAAATCTCAAGAAGTTCTTTCTCCTTCGAAGTGAAAATGAACACTGCAAGCAACTTGCAATGTGCCTGACCATATGGAAAACGTTTTAATTTGAATAAATCAGTTCGGAGATTCAAATTTTCCTAAAGTGTTGGCATATCTTTTTTTAAAAAAATTTTGAGAAACTAGTCTGGAAGTCAGATTGGGGCTTTTATTAAAACAAAGGAAATGAATGAACATCCAAAGGAGCAAGGAGAATAATGTCCCTAGGTAAGTCTTCCACCCAAACCTGATAATCTAGACCAACCCAAGATTTCTTTGCCAAAGCATCGACAACCCTATTACAATTTCATTTCACATGACAGAATTTATAAAACCACACTGAGAAGCTTGATGGAGGATGTCATCCACAATATTGCATACAAAGAAGGACTTGACAGTCTACCATTGATTGCTTGGATCACTACTGCCGAGTCACCATCAAAGATCACCTTGTGAAGGCCAAGTTCGATGGCAAAAGAAACAGCATGACGACATGCAAGGACCTCTACTTCTGTTACAGTTTGGGGGAGAGGGACACGGACTGACATGGCTCCCATGATTTCACCACAACTGTCTTGAATAACCATTCCCAAACCAACAGCATTATTGTTCTTGAAAACAGCAAAGTTGAAATTTTCTTTGTAACACACCAACGGGTTGGTAAGGAAATCACAGTAAGCACAGGGACCGGGTCTTGCGAGTTGATGTAGTCTTGTAGTGAACCTCCAGCCAAGGAAGGTAACATCTGCAATGGTTTGACAAATTTGCCCAAACGCAACGCATTTTGACTATATCTCAAGTGCCATGCAGTAAAAGCGAAGATTTGCACTCTATATAGTCGTCATGAACCTATAAAAACTTTGAAATAGGGTCAGTAAAATCCAGAAGAGGGGGGATGATGTCCGTGTGATTGGCCCAACTCAGTATCTACCATGCCACCTTAAATTCTTTACAACCCCAAACCACTTGCAAGCAAGGTTTTAAGACCCAGACCGTTCATTGAACCGTAAAAAGGAGAGGTTCAAGGTTTTTGAGGTCGAACCAGGATCGAACCGTGATGACGTCATAATTAATTTAATAATTAATTAAAGCCTAAATATAGATATTAAATTTATAAAACTAGCAAAATTGACAATATATATATATATATATATATGTGAGGGAAATTTAATGATTTTCAAGCATATATTTAATAATTAAATAAGAAAGTTAATAAAATAAAATAATAACCATGAAAACATTAAAATTTATGAATAATTTTTGAAGTAAAGTTGAATATTTTTGAAGGATTTTAATTATAATTTTTTTTTTATTCCTTGTAAGAGATAGATAATTTAATTAAGTAGAATAAAATTTTGTTAAGTTTTTTTTTTTTTTTAATTGCTAAAGGGTTGGACCACATGGTTCTTGCCACCGGTTCGTGCAGTCCAACCCCGGTTATAAGGGTTCACGGAATTAACAAAAAATCATGTTCTTTAAGCTTAAAAAATCAAATTTCATCTTGATTCCCAATTTTCACGGTCCGACCTCTGGTTTCGGTCCGGGTTTGAAAACCTTGCTTGCAAGGCAAAAAATGAGCCTCTTTATAGTAAATTCCAGTGTTGGCATGAGATATTGTATTATTATTATTATTTTCATGTTTTGAGATGGATAGATAGTGCTAGAAGAGAAAGTGGGGGTATTTTAATTACTGGGCATCACAAAAAATATCATTACCACTTTTCTATGAGATATTATCATTGTTATATAATAATAAAAAATGGCATTGGTCCTTGTGAAAATTATATATACATATATATAGAATTGTTCTTTTCCTATAGCGGTGATTAAATTGCTACAGGCAACTCAACCAGTGTGCAGATAGCCTTACTAGGATGGAGTCTAAATCTTCTGTCCCACTTTTTCTACTCCACTCTATATTCCACAAATAAAAATTTGCCACATGTTCACCTAATTCATTAAATATTACCATTATTGACTTATTAATACTACCATTATTAATTGATGGTAGTATTTAATTAATTAGGTGAACAGGTTTTCAAACCCAGACCGTTCAATGAACCGTAAAAGAAAGAGGTTCAAGGTTTTTGAAGTTGAACCGAGGTCGAACCGTGATGACGTCATAATTGATTTAATTATTATTTAAAATATAAATAAAAATATTAAATTAGTAAGAATTGAAAAATTACATAAAAATTTATAGGAAAAAGTTGGGTCTTTTGTAAATAATATTTTTTTCTTAATTAAATTGTATTAAATTAATAATATTTAATACAAAATAATTAAAACAAATGCTTAAAATTATGTAATATTGACTAAATTCGTACTTATAGAGATTCAAATATATCTTAATTTACGATAAATATGATACTTGTTAGATTTTCTCTTGTTATTTAAAATATTTTAAAACATTATATCTAAAAAATAATAAATAAATATAACAAAAAAACGTTTTAAAAAATATAACTAAAAAATAATAAACTTAAACCTTAATAACTAATAAGTTGGCTGTGCTGGATAAAAAGAGAAGAAAAAAAACTTATGACTCATGAGATCTCATGAGAAACCCAACCCCACTCACACATTTCCCCAAGCATCATGATCAAAGTTACACGTTTCCTCAAGCCACACCACATGATCAGACTTCAAACCCCAAACCCTATGGACTTTGTCTTCAATTCTTTTAGTTTTAACTTTCCCTACAGCCTTCGCCTCTCTCCCTCTGTTATTTCTTCCACAATTTTCAAACAAACAGCAATCTCCTTCCACAATTTTTCAACAAATAAAGAAGAAGCAGAGGCAGATGCAGATACATATGCAGAAGCCAGAAGTAGATTTGTAGCCTTTCTTCCATAGTCTTCTATTCTTTTCTTTTTTTTCCTTTTTTACTTGTTTTTTTTTTTTTTTCCTTTTTCTGGGAAGATCTGATGTTGGAGATTATTTTGAGCAATGTTTTTTCATTTTTTGGGAACAGTCAGACCCGATTTTGACTGTGCCTAGGTTCTAATCCTGGTAAGCACATTTTCGAATTTTTTCTTATTTAAGAGGCATGCTTGAATCGGGGTTGGACCGTACGGTTCATGCCACCGGTTCTGCATGAACCGGGCAGTCCAACCCCGGTTCAAGGGGTTCACGGAATTACCTATGATGTCTGGTTCTTGAAGCTTAAAAAACCGACTTTTTATCCGGTTCCCGGTTAACTCGGTCAGACCGCCCAGTCCAGTCCGGATTTGAAAACTAAGCTCAGGATTTAAATTTTTATTTTATATGATAGTCTGTTTGTGGCCATTGTTAATGCTTTTGAAAATGACCTTAATGGCATGTACTCTAATTAATAGGTTTTGCCTTGAATTTCTTGTTGCTTCTTAGTTTGGTTTAATTAATCATCTTTTACAACACCCCCCCCCCCCCCCCAAAAAAAAGAAAGAAAGATAAAGAACTGATCTTTTGAATTTTTCCTTTTTAGCATCTCTCTTTTCTTTTCTTTTCTTTTTTTTTTTTTTTTTTTTTTTTTGGACGATACACCTATCTCCTGTTCAGCATCTTTGTCTTTTTATGAATTGAAACTATGTACAGGTACAAAGTTTTGTGTTGGACCATCTCAATTGAAGGGCAATGGAGTACGGACGGTTGGTATTAATATTTGTTACTTTCATGATATCATCAACCAGAAAAGGGAACAAGGCAAATATTTAAAATGAAAATAAAAATTGCAAGGCAGAAAATGAGCTTCAATCATTTTTGAATTTACTACTTCACCACTAGTTGTGGGTTTTTTCCCCCTTCAAAATAAGGAATCTTTTTCAATAAAGAAAGAGGATCAACCAATCAACCACCGTCTCCTCGTTCCTGAGCTAAAAAAGACTCATATACTATGGAAATGGGGCTTTTTTCCCTTGGAGATTACAATGCCAACCCATGAAAAACACTCCAAAAGGGGAAGCAGGACAACTAAAAGCCCAATAGTTCATCAATAATTACACTTATTGACCAGTGTGGTTGGGACAAAAAAGAAAGTAGAGGCCCTACGACAAGCTAGGCATCTTCTTTAAGAATAAATTTGGTGTAGCCTTTCATCTTTCAAGCCCTTAACTGCCAAAAGTGCAGCTCTGGCAAAGGTCCCAAACACCATAAATGCAAAACATCACCCTTAAAGTATTAGCATTCAAGTTTGTAAATCAGTCTTTATTTTACCATCTAAAAAACTACTTTATCTAATATACTAATTCACTTTACAACACACTCTACATCTTACTTTTTATTTTTACATTTAACCCATTAAAATAATATTAACTATATAATAATAAATATAACAACTCACTCTCTTTCTCTCGTGTCTTTTGGCTAAAAATTGCAAAAAATGGAGTTTATTGCTGTTATAAGTACTATTCAAAGTTATTTGGTAAAAAAAAAAAAAAAATACAATGTGTCAGGAGAGAGAGAAAATTAAATTTCGATAATGAGATTACCGAAATTCTTCTCTTACCTGAAATGAAAACCAATTGTGCCAATGACATTGCCAAAAATGAGAGAGAGAGAGAGAGAGAGAGAGAGAGAGAGAGAGAGAGAGAGAGAGAGAGAGAGAGAGAGAGAGAGAGAGAGAGAGAGAGAGAAAAGAATTGTGGCAACTAAGTTGCCGAAAATGGAGGGAAAAAAAATTATGTCCACAACATTTTTCACAACAAATTACAAGTAGTTAATTGTTATTGGTTAAAATTTGAACCTAATATTAAGATTACATTTTTGCTCTAATAATAACAATCAGTAACAACTTGCCATTTATGATTTGTTGTAAAAATATTGTAAAAATGTTGTGGACGTATCATTTCTAAAAAAAAATTATGGTGCCAAAATAGAAGAAAAAAAAGTGGCAAATTATTTTATGGCAAAGGCATTGCCGAAATAGAGAAAAAAAAAATGTTGTGACACATTGTGAAAAATGTTATAACCATTTGTAATTTATTGTGAAAAATGTTGTGAACGTAACATTTTTTTTCCCTCCATTTTTGGCAACTTAGTTGCCACAATTTTTTTTTCTCCCATTTTCAACAATGCCATTGCCACAATTGGTTTCCATTTTAGGCAGTACAAACAGGACAAGAATTTCAATATTTTCATTACCAAAATTCAATTTTCTCTCTCCCCTAACACATTGTACTTTTTCTTGTGATTTTGGCATCACCATTGTCGAAATTCAATTTCTTTCCTCATTTTGCCAAATAACATTTAACAGTAATTATAACACCAATCAACTCCTTTTTTTGCAATTTTTACCCGAAAGACTCCTTTCTCTCTCTTCTCTTTAATAGGTCTCTTCCTGTCTCTCACTCAGCCACCCATTGCCACCATAGAGCAACCCAATGCACCACCCACCACCGATACAGAATACTCAAACAAAAGCCACCCACTGCGACCCCAAACCCCCGATCAACCAAACAGACCTAGCAGCACCACCCCAAACCCCCGATTAACCAAACAGACCAACCACCAAACAAACCCATAGATGAAACAAACCCACAGACGAGACTCACCACCGAAACGCCAACAACTAATTCAACTCCAGACACCGATTCAAACCCACAGACGAAACAGACCCACAGACGCGAGACCCACCACCGAAACAAACCCACAAACGAGACCCACCACCGATACAGACTCACCACCACCGAAACAGACCCATAAACAAAACCCACCACTGAAACGCCACCCATCAATACCCAACTCCACCATCAAAACGCCACCACAAATAAGAAGAGATAGATTAGAGAGAATTAAAGAGAATAGAGAGAAGAGGGGGGGAACGAAGAAGAGAGAAATAGAGAGAGAGAAAAGGGCTGGACAGTGAAGAGAGACAGAGAAGAGAGAAGAGGGAGAGTCAGAGGAGAGAGAGTGAAGTGGGAGATAAAATAATATTATTTATTTATACAACCTGTGAACAAAAAAGTTGCATATATGCAACCTTATTCTTACTGTAGCTAGGATGCAAAATATTTTGGCTTTGCATTTCCGGATGTGGTATATGACTTTAAGGATTTAGATGGCAAAATAGCAACTAAGGGGTTTTTACCCCTAATGCTAGTGCTTTTATATAATCTCTACAAACTTCTGCAAGTGAGACCAAATATTCTTTACACCTATGGTTACATTTTCTTTGTATACCTTTTATGCTTTTGCTTGCAAAATTTTAAGATTATTAAAACTATATAGAAATCTTACTTATAAAATATTTAAATTTTCAAGTTTTTGTATTTTAAATTTATGTATAAAAGATGTGTTTATAGTCTAAACAATAAATAACATTTGATCGGTAAGATATTATTGGCTTGCATGTTAAAAAAAATGTAATATATTGATCTAATGGTAAGATTTTTAAAATATTAATTTACATAACAAGGGTCTAAAACCATCATATCCCAAGCCTCCTTTGCTTTAGTTGCATTGACGATTATTGGAAAAATTGTGTTGGCTACCCCTTGTTGAATCAAGCAAAGAGCTTTTGCCTCTTTCTTCTTATACTCCAATTCTTTCTTTTGAGCATCGGAGAAAGTTGCCACATCCTCCAGTTTTTAATACCCATCTTCTGTCTAGTATCTACTCCCAAACTCATGTGAAAGAAAAATTGTCATCTTCACACACCAAAAATCATAGTTTACCCCATCAAAAATAGGAGATGAAGGTAGTTAAACTCCAATATTTGGTCGCCATTGCCATTGCTTTCTTTAGGGCTTGTTTTCGGTCATAAATCTTCACGCCTAGTGTATTTTTTCACTCAAATTAAGCTTTAATACTACCATGAAGGGACCAATGATTTTGATAAGTTTCTCTTATGATTCTTCAATCAAGGATAATTTTTTTCTAGGAAGACAACAAATATTTTCGGAACAAGGGAGAGAGAATGAGGCTGTAATTTTCTTCTTCTTTCATTAATTGATTCTATACTTACCAATTACATGTATATCTTTTTCAAACATAAATGACATTCCTTACACTTGTCCATCATGCACCCACCTAGATACATGCAAGTAAACGACCATATATAAAGGACACAAGTTCAAAATAGTAAATACATAGGAAACAACTATATGCATAGCTGTTGAATGCTCTATAAAGTTTATGGAACAAATTACGGGATGTGTTAAGCATGGTTTTAAAAGCCGGAATGGTCAAAGAACGGCAAATGGGTCCTATTTCCAGGTTTTACCGGTTGAACTGGCGGTTTTCAGGGTTGAATAGCCGATTTTTCTAGTTTGTTTTCATTTTTGGTTCTTGGTTCAACCGGTTGGTCTAGTTTGGTTTTTAGAACTATGGTATTAAGTATCATAATAGGTGTCTGAAAACAGTATTGATAAATTTGTTTGTACCAGCGACATAGAAGCTCTACAAGGATCCCACATAAATTTATCATGACCAGCCTTAAGTGATTGACAAGAATTGACAGAAGGAGCTCACACGCAAGAATTGCACAAGTGACACAAAGAAACTTGAATATGGGCAGGTAGTTTGCATTTTGGGGTCCTAGCTTTATCCCCAAAAATGCAATGCTATAGACAACTGCTGCCATGATGAAGAACAACATGATTGCACCATGTTCTTTGAGTGGAGAGACGCCCAAGCCTTGATAGTGTACTCCAAGAACGCCAAGTATGATCGTGATGAGAAAATTGAGAGGCTCGTGGAAGTTCGTGGAGGAAACTTCTTTCTCACTTGCACAATTAAAAAACAAGATGTATATATAATTATTGGTGACAAGTTGATAATATAATGAATAAATATTGTTAATTACTTTTTATTTTGTATTTTAAAGTTAGCAACTCATACATAAATAATATAAAATTTATATTACCTAGCATCACTCATATATATATATATATATATTCTGGCCCTTAAGAAATGGAAAAATCTGAACCAGCGCAGCTCACCATTAACAAAATAATTTTATTCTTCAAAAAGTTCAAAGTTCATTCGGGGTAGAACAATTTATGCTTGACAAAAGAGGCATTTTAAGGCTCAATTGTTGGAGAGGATGAAATTTCCTTTGGTTTGTAAAACAAACGCTATTGGAAAGGAGTCAACCAAAAAAATTTTACTATAATCGTTGAAAAAAAATCAATTTAAATTATGGTAGAATGACACCAAAAATTATATATATTAACCGGTTCCATAATTTATAAGACTAGTAAGGAAAAGTTGGTTTTTTGAGGGTCAAAATCTATCATTTGAGGGCCACTTTCATGAAATTCTTTCATGTAATAACTTAGTGTGTGTGAAATGGAGGAACTGCATAAATTTAAGAGAATAGACCCAATTTTAAAGAAGTTTGGATACTCTTGTTTTAAATAAATATAAAATAAATAAAAAAATCCTTGAGTATATATACGGGACACAATCTTGGGCTTAGTCCAATATCAGAGTATGGAATCTGGATGTCCTCTCCGTATTTTATGCACACGATTTTGTCGCATTAGCCAATTTCTTATGATCCTACGCCTTCATTGATCAAAGTGGGGTAAAACAAAAAGGGCAAGATAGTGGCTTATAAAATTTAACTTTAACTTTAACAAAATAGCTAAAGTGAAGCACGTACTTTCTTTCATAGGTAAACCATGTGATACAAAATAAACAAAAACTGTTCATTAAAAACAGAAAAATGAAGCCCATAATGAACTACGGAGACTAAATTAATCCACATCTTTAGTATAGTCCAAATATTTATTAGTTGTTAAAATTATTATTAAAAAAAATTTAAAAAAAAAAAAAAAAAAACAAACAAACAAACAAACAAACAACAACAACAACAACAGAAAACACTATGCAAATACATGCAACAAAGACTAGCGCTTTCTTATGGTTCTTTTCTCACTCCCCCATCACCTCCCAAGTTTACATTCAATAAAGATCTCGGGTTGTAAAACCCTATTTAATTTGCACAATTGAACCTTCAAATACCAGAGTGTCATATTAGATTTTTATATATTAGTAGATCTAATTAGTTCAATTGGTAAAAAAATTTATTGTCAAGTAAGAGACTTGGAATACAAATTATCCCACCTACACAAAATTTTGACCTAATGATAAAGAGTAATCATCATGTTATAGACACCATAAATTAAAATTCTATCATATTTATAAGAAAATAAAAATAAAAATGATTTTTGCAAAATTAAAGTATGAGTTTAAATTCAATAGCAATCTCAAGTAAAAACTCTTATGTACATCATCCAATACCAATATGCCACATAAGACAAAAGGTCTCACACATACGCATCAATACTATTCTCTCAAAAAAAAAAATTTAATCTCATTAATACCCTATTAAAAACAAAATAAAAAAACTCATAAACTAGGTAATAAGAAGGGCCTTGCACCAACACGTTGGTTGCCCTAGTGGTAAGGGTTTGAGCCAACATGCATCCAAGCATGGATTTCAGTTCCTCCACTAGCAGTGTGTTATGGCTTCTTATACCCCACATGCAAGCTGTTTACCTAACTTATCAGCAACTGTAGTGTAAAATCTTAGCCTATGAGCTGTTAGAATGCTACTATAGTCACGCATAAGTAGGAAAGTCACACTGACCATTTGACAAAAAAGCTGCCGAGTTTGGGTTTATAATTACATCCCAAGCTAGGTACTGCTTATGGTATTCCTCTAGTTGAGGAAGAATCAGATGCCATGGTATTGGCAACTTTGGCTTGGTATGAACTGGCTAGTAAGTACTAACTACTACGTAGCTAGTGTTTTACGTACTTCAGTTGCCAGAAAATGAAGAAAGATAAAAGACATACCTTCCATCATAGCGCTTTGATATCTTTGTTTTCTTTTTCTTTCGTAGGACTAATTCACGTCTCCCAACCAGATTATCAAGACTTCTTTCATCTTTCATCTCCATGCTGATCATGCTATTCTTCTCCTTAACTCATGAGTATCAATGCCAACCCCGTATCTGTTATATACTGAACATTTCCTATAATTCTTATGATACAGTAGAAAATGCTTGCACGGTTTTTGTAATTTTAAATTATATCATGTATTTGGTAAGATGGTCTAGATTCAGTGATTCACTCCATTTGGTCGGGAATGTAAAACCTACCCTATGATAATGAAGGAATAATATAATACTAATGAACATTCTGCTAGCCAGGGTCAAACCAGACAACTCTATAATATGTTTGGATGTTCCCCCACCGACACACTTAATTTATAAAATAATGTAAGTTATACCAACAAAATATAAAAGTTACGAATCACAATAAGCAATTATAACATTTATTATATTATTTAAGTTACATCAATCATATTTTTATTATATTAGTTTATAAGATTTTTGTAGTAAAATTTTAGTATAATAATTTTAGCATTCTTCATCACAAAAAATAACTTTAAAACAAAAAACTGAAATTGCTATAAATTTTACTATTAAAAAAAAAAAAAAACTTACAAATTGATGTTGTATCAAATGTGATTGGCAACACTCTAACAAAAAAATAAATGAATATTTGAATTATTTTTTGTAATTAGTGACACGTCAATTTTTGAGAACTCTATGGTAACATTTTTAGTAACCTTAACATCACTCCTTTTGTATATTGGTGATATATCAATTTGTAAAATCTATGTTGTAAAATTTATAATGGCCTCTATTAACCAATGTCACAGAGATAGTGGTTAAGGTGCATTTAATGTTGTTATTGTTGTTGTTGTTGTTATTATTATTATTATATATTTTTAAAAAATTAAATGAAATTGTACACATGTATCTAAAAAAACAAACAACCACAATGAACTTGTATGTGCAATCCAATATATAGATCATTAATATATATTTGAAAAAAATATGCATTGCAGCTAGGGCTGTACAAGCAACATGGAAAACCGATCAAAACAATCAGAATCAACTTGTTGCGGCCCGATGTAACTGCTTTCAAAGTTGACAACTGACTCTAGCAAGTCGAGTGTGGGTTCCTTTTTTAAACCTCAGCCACCTGATTTGATTGAGAAACCCTTCCAATTAAGGCTGAATCTACCTAGATCCAGCAAAGATCATGCCTCCTATGCTCAAATTTGGCTACATTTGGCCCTCCTCCGCCCAGATCTGACCTCATTTGGCACAGATCCGATGATGTTGTGCTTTCCTCCACTTAGTTCCGACAACATCTTGCTCTACTATGCTCAGATCTAGCTGCATTTGGCCCTTCCTCTACTCAAATTCAGCCACTTTTGGCATAAATTCAATAATGTTCTCCTATGCTCAAATTTGGCTACATTTGGCCCTCCTCCGCCCAGATCTGACCTCATTTGGCACAGATCCGATGATGTTGTGCTTTCCTCCACTTAGTTCCGACAACATCTTGCTCTACTATGCTCAGATCTAGCTGCATTTGGCCCTTCCTCTACTCAAATTCAGCCACTTTTGGCATAAATTCAATAATGTCATGCTCTCCTCCACTTAGTTCTGGCAACATCTTGCTCTGCTCGACTCAAATTTGATGACGATCTATAGATCGTCGCCCACTGCCACTTCTTAATTGGTTAAGCTTGAATTGATGGATCTCCTGCCCAAGCCCAATCCAACTAGCCATGTGGTGATCAATGGCCAACAACGGGTCTCATCATCTTCCACTTGACCTGAGCAGGTTGGTTTCGAGTTAAGTCCAAATCTACCCAAACCGATTCGTGACTAGTCTTAATTGCAACTCATAACTAATCATTTATTAAATTTTAACTTATGCTTTAAGACACTCGTTAATATAAATTTATTAAATACTCCAAAAATATTACTCCTCCTCTTATATAAAGGGTGAGGCGGGGCTCACCCTCATGTGAAAGGAGAGAGCAATAGTCCTAGATTATGTACTAACTTTTCCTCGTTAATAATATCCATTTATAATATTCTAACACATAAAATTCTTTACTCTTTATTAATCCAAAGAGACTTATGGACCACGGATGCCCTCTCTCACGACCAACACATCTCACATGAGGAGGAAGCATAGAAATGGAAAATGCTTCATCTACAAGAGACAGTGGACCACGTACAGTTTAGCCACATTCGGGGGATATAGTGCAATTGTAAAAGAATAATCATCTGATATATATATATATATATATATGATAACCATTTGGTTGGGAGTCTTGGGACAAGAAAAACAATTCAAGGCTGATCAAGAGAGGTGTAAACCCACATCTAGACATACTGACCCCATATCTGCATATGTATATACTAAACATTTCGTATGTGAATTTTTCTTTTTGGCAAAACGTATGTGATTATTATGTCTGTGGAAAATGCCAAATGCTGTTTATCATTTTTTATATAAAGTATTGGGTAAGATTAGATGTTCTTGGTCAATAAGGAATTAATGTCATACGATACGAAACATTGTGTAATTTTATAATATTAAACATTGATCAAATCTGTCTCGGAAAACGACTGCAATTTATGTCCCTCATCATCTGTCCATCTGAAAGTTACAGTGTAAAGCTTCTTCTGGCACGGCTCTTTGGTGGTCTCAGTCTCACCATTGACAAATAATCAATATATAAAGCGCTCTTGAGTCGAAAGTTTGTAGTAGAGTCAAACATGCAAAAGTTTGAGTGCAGTGTGTTGGGATTGCTGCATACCAATCTCATAATATTCTCGAGGATTGGACCAATCTTTCTTGCTTTTACATGCTTAAGTCTAATTACTTAATCAAGCATAACAAGAAGTGCTCTTAGGGTACTAATTAATAATTTATTTTAGAAAAGTTTTGATATTATTTTTATAGAAGAAAAAAAAATTGTTAAAACGAGTGCTATTAAGGCATTAGTTAACAATCTATTTTAGGAAAATTTTGATATCATTTTTATGAGGAAAAAAAACTGTTAAAACATTAATTGTTTTTTTTTTTCCATAAAACTTTCTTTAAATGGACTATTAACCAATACTCTAAGTATATTCATTAGTATTTCCCTTATTCAAAACACTTAGGGCCCGTTTGGTAATGTTCTAATAACGTTGTTCAAATATTGTGGAAATACGTGTGAGTGAAAAAGTGATTTAGAAATACGTATTGTGTTGTTTAAATAACGAAAAATGTTGTTTAAATAACATAACCAAACACTCCCTTAAATTTTTTTTTTTTTTTTTTGAAACTAAAGATATATAGAAACTTAAAAATAATAAGGGCACTCTCCTTATCAACATTTATTAAACCCTCACCTAAAACTCACTAACCACATTAAACTTTCACTTCTTCTCATTTAATTTGTTAACTTATTTTTAATTAATTCATTTAGGCTTCATTCATTTCAATGTAAAACTATTATTTTTTAGAATTTTTATTAGCTTAAATTAAGAAAATAATGTCATGACACTCCTTAAATTTTGGGGTAATAGTATGTTAGGACATATGTGGATTATGTTAAGAATATATGTCATTTAGAATTGACTAATATTTTGATAAAACGCACTTAATTTGTAATTGGGTAGATCTAAGATGTGTTTAATACTTTAAAAAACAAGAGTTCAAGTCCAAGTATTAAAGCTACGCAAATTTGTCTAAGAGTCAAGTGAATAAGTGCTGTGTTTTAAAGCTTGACAGATAGCTCGATAGATATATCTATTGAGATTTAAAATGTGAAGCTCGACAGATAAGCTCAACAGCTGTATCTATTGAGAATTACGAAAATCTATTTTTCAAAACTGTTTGTCACGCATATTCAAGCTATGTGTTTAGGTTTTCTTCTCTCACAACTCTAGACATATATAAGGATTATTTTAAGAGCCGTCATAAAGTTGTTGCACTTGTTGTTGCAAGCATATTGTGACTGGAGACAATTTGCCCTAATTCATCTTTCTCTTGAAGAAACTGTTGCATTTGTACGCTATAGGGTTTTATAACTAAGAAGCTTCTTGATTTTCGTCGTGTGGATAAACTGAAGAATTTTGCAGCCAATATCCATTTCAAATTGGTGTGTTAGTCACGTACTGAGATCTGTGCATTGATTGGTGCATTGAAAAGGAGAGATTGTTACTATATTACAAGTCCAATTGTGTATTAAGGTAAGGGTTCAACTGTAAGTTGGTAGAAAGTACTGGGATTCCTTTATTTGTAATTGTTTGTTTTGATAATAGTAGATTTTCGGAAGTTGTGACCTTAAATTCACCCGGTGAATTTTGCCTCGATGGTTTTTCTCATTCATAAACAAATCACTTATGTCAAATTTAATTTTCGCTGCATTTAGTTTAATTAGTGATTTATTTGTGCTACCACGCTTATTGCATGTAATTGAATCTAATTAATTTCACTTGAATAAATTAATTGGTTAATTAATTATAAGAAGTCAACACATTCTTGGCCTATCATAGTGCATTACATCCTCTGAATTTTTATTTTAAGTAATTCACTCCGTGAACCATACAAATTTTTCAATTTTTCAATTTCTTTTGGTTTGCTGTTAAATTCACTAACATCCTCATGTGACACACACGTGGATTAGGAAAAAAAAAAGTTTCACCTGATTGAGAGAGGTAAAGAGAGGAAAAAAAAAACTTGGGTTTCAGTCTTTGTGAGAGAGAAACAAAAGGATCTCCCTTAATGGGATTGTCATTGATCTCGCAGTTTAAGGACTCAATTCCGACGCTGCTCGTGCTCCCAGTACTCCCTACAACACTAGGATTTTCTAAACCATGAAATCTTCATAACAATTCTTCCGGGCATCCACTACTTCTAGACTCAGAAACTAGCACAAACATGGACATTGCTATTGATGAGGTATAACTTGTAAGGGTTATATAGTAAACTTTTAAGGGAGTACGAACGGTGACATCAACAACTATTCTATTGAGGTAGATCCTCTCTCTCTCTCTCTCTCAACTATTTTTTTTTCATCCACATCACATGAGGACGTTAGCGAATTTGACGGTAAACCAATGGAAGTCTCAATTTGGCAAATGTGTGTAGTTCATGGAGTGGTGAATTGACTAAAATAAAAGTTCAAAGGGTGTAATGACTGCTATCCCAAATTTAAAGGAGTATCATCACATTTTTCCCCTTAAATTATTTTTAAGGAAAAATGCTTATTTTCTAGTGTTTGGTAGTATCCCTAAAAGTAGTTTGAAAAATATTTAACGCATTATAATGGAAATATTCTTGATAAAAATACAAGGAAAATTGGCATGGACTATACCAACACTAAGATCCTACAATTAGTCCTAGCCCTTCGTGTCCAATGGCCAAGAACTAAAAAACCCACACTTGCTATACCTTTATGGGGTCGCTCTCTTTTCTTCTTCTTCTTCTTCTTTTTTTTTTTTTTTTTAAGTAAAATACTTAATTTATTGAGTGATTTCTATAATACAATAAATTTTACAATAAAAAAAATAAAAATTAATGTGTCATCAATTACAAAAAATAATTCAAATATTTATTTATCATATTTTTTAAGGGGCATCAATCATATTCTTTCCATATCAATTTGTAAGCGTTTTGTAGTAAAATTTATAATAACTTTATCATTTTTCATTGGTCAATAAATTTTACATATATAATCTTTATAAATTGATATGACAATAAATGTGATTGGTAGATGTTGACAACAATTTTTTTTTTGAGATGTGTGGGCTACCCATCCATTGTGGGTGGGGGTGTAGATGTTGACAACATAATAAATGAATATTAGATTGCTTTTTCTTTAGAATAAAGATACTATGCAAAGTTTACTACATAGTCTTCTAAATTAATGTGTCATCAATTACAAGAAGTAATTCAAACATTCATGTATTATTTTGTTAGAGTGAAACTAATCACATTAATTTTTAATTTTTTTAATTCTACCTTTCAATAAAAAAAATATTGTAAATTTTTAGTAGCAAAATTTGTAGTATTTTAGTAATTTTCAATTGCTTTTTTGTAATTGATGATATATCACTTTGTAAAGACTATGTCGTAAAATTTGTAGTATCTTAATAGGAAAAAGTTAATGGATGCCTTAAAAGCATCCGTTTAGGATATATTTTTAAAAACTTTTTATTGGAAAAGATAAAAGTAACAATTTTTTTTAAAATTTATTGTATTTTTCTTAGAAGTGGTATAAAATTTTCCTAAAATATTCTATTAACAAATGTCTTAGGGTCTGTTTAGTTGGACGGGTGGAAAAGTAGAAAGATAGAAAATGGTGAGAGGATGGAAAAGTGAGATGATAGAAAAGATTTTAATTTCCCTTATTTTTGTTTGGTTGGGAGTGGAAAATAGAAGGATGAAAAAAGTGAGTTATTATAAATTTACGCATATACCTTTATTAAAAAATGACGTCCAATTAAAACAAAAAAAGTGATAAAAAAAAAAAAACAATCACCTAAATTTATTAAGAAAATAAAAATCATGCCCATAAAAAAAAAATCACATCTAAATAAAAAATAAAAATAAAAACACAAAAGAAAGCAAAAAAAAAAAAAAAAAATACTGGACAAGCCTGCCCTGTAAATCAAAAAAAAAAAAAAAAGAGGCAGGCAACGCCTGCCAATAAATCAAAAAAAAAAAAAAAAAGGGAAGCAGGCAATGTAAAAAAAATAAAAAAAAAGAGGCAGCTATGTCCAGTGGAAAAGAAAAAAAAAGGAAATAAAAGATGAGAAGAAAAATAACGTGGATGAATTTATTGCACATGATTATTTTTGTCCAACACTGATGCACAATTTCTCTCTTCAGTTTTTATAAGGTTGAAATTTATTAACCATCTTGTTGGCTTTATTCCGTGTCAATTTGCTTGTAATTTAACACTTAGTAACCCTATATTTAGGTGGAATTAATGTAAGAGTAGTGTGTGAAAAGAGGTGAAGAAAAGTTCAAGTATATGCAAGAAAGTAGGGGTTCGCGACTAGGACTCGCGGCTGACTTGCGATTAGCAAGCCGCCAAATACAAGCAAGCGAGAAGCATACAGGGAAGCTGAAGGGTCACACCAGCTGTCGCATTACAGGACAAAATTCTCAAACTGGCCAAGCTGTTACGGTGCAACTTGAACTCGCGACTTGGACAAGCCGCGAGGTCAAGTCACCAATCAGCCCTGTTTGACAAAAACTGACTCTTCTTATTCCAAACACACACCACTATATATAGACCCTTGTACCCACTAATTTGAGAGAGATTCCAGAGAGAATTTTTGTGAAAGAAACTCTAGAGAAAAACAAGATTGCATCATCTCCAATCTTTACCTTAGAGACTCCACAAATTCCTATACTCTCTTCCTTTCCATTGTCATACCCTTGAGAGGTTATTGACCACATCCTTATCTCACCATACCTACATCTGTGAGAATGTTCATTTAGTGCTAAAGGAAGCAGTTTGGAAGGAATCAATATACATTGGTTGATGCTATGGTCTAGTAGCGGAATCTAGGAAGTTAAAGAAGAAATAGGTTCGGCGTAACTTCGTTGAAGTAAGAAGCTTGGAGGGCTTAAGTACTTGGGTAGATTAGACTTGGAGGGTTTTCTGCTGTTCATGTATCCTAACTGCATTCTTTAATGGATTATTTGACCGCTTGGAGGGCGACGGAGAGGTTTTACGACGAGGACTTCAGTTTCCTCTTCGATAACATATTGTGTGTTGTCTGTGTGTTTGCATCTTTCTTCCCTTTATCTTTGCCTTATATTTACTGCTGTAGATGTATTTATATTTGACATAGATTAGTTATCAATTCTGTGTTTGGCTTATATTCATATTCTGCACATTAATTGTTTGATTATAAGCTTGAATTGATATTTTATATTTTGGGGTCTAAACATTCAAAGGTGTTTTAGACACATTTTGAACTTTCAGTTTTCTTTCTATTTTATGGAGAAAATTTTTTGGTGGGTCTGGAGAGAAAACACCTGAACTCTACTATTTATTTTTCTTCTTCTTCTCCTAACCAAACACTCTCAAAAAAGTTTTTCTTTTCATTTTATTTTCAAAATTTTTCATCCACCTTATTTCTCTCCAAACAAACACAACCTTAAAGACACTTGTTAACCAGACCCATCTTAATATCATTCTCTTCCATTGATTAATTGAAAGAGACACATGGACAGCCAATGTCTCTCTTACGACCAACACTGTAAAGGAAGCATAGAAATGGAAAACGTTCATCTATTTCTTTTTCTTTTTTTTATGAACAACAATTTTTATTATGAAGAAAAAAACTCCAAATGAAGAAAACAAAGCAAAAAGCAAGGAGATTATACAGCAGAAAGAAAATTTGCCTCCACCTTAATAACATTACCAAAACAGGGGGGCAATTTTTAACATCAAAAGATCTTGCCAAAGTATGAGCTGCCAAATTTACCACTCTAGTGCTGCAATAGTCTCTTGAGTGATTGTTTTAATCCTCCGCAGAGCCTCCTAGCAATGCTTAGAAACAACGTTAAGGCAAATTTGACAATCTCCTTTAAAGATGGTAGCGAATGAATTCATCTCGTCAGCAAGAGATTCGACCCATCTTAACGCCTCAACTTTAGCCTAGAGAAGGGAGTTGGTGTTTGCTTTATTTGAGCAAGCAAATATCAAGTCCCCTCCTAAACTGGGAAAGAAATGAGAGATTTAAAAAAAATCCATCATAATCCCCCATTTCCTTTCAAACCATAAACCTCTAGCCATATAGCAATTGGAGAAGAGATGGAGAGCAAATTCATCATCATAACTAAATAACGGACAAGAAATATCAGACAAATCAACAAACCTGCCAATCTTGCTTCTTTTGAGAAGACAATCTCTTGCTGTCCTCCATAAAAGCATCTTTAATCTCTCATGAATTCCAGATTTCCAAATGAGCCCTCTGACTATGTTCTGGTGCTGAGAAGGGAGGAGTATCTATTAAGCCAATAGACTGATTTAACTAAAAATTTTCTTGAACTAGTTTTGGTCCTTACCCATACATCCCTTTGCACAACTTGAGAAATTGGGATGTGAATAATTGCAACGACACTCTCCTCACTGTTTGTTCCAAGCAGATCTATTGTTTGTTATGAGTTGAGATACCACAATGGCGTCATCCAAGTTTGCACCAGATGGGGTGAAATGTGGAGAATCTAGGATCCATGGGTCCTCCCATACTCTAATGTGTTGCCATTCCCAACTATTATACAAGTTGCTTTAGCCGATCTAATGTTTTTTAAGATTTGATTTTTTCTTCTAATACTTTGTAATTAATTTTAGTTCTTTTAATTTGACATTTATTTCTTTTTTTTTTCTTTTTTTACAGGTAACGTGTACAATGTCACCTTATAAGTTTGTAAAAAGTTTGTAAAGTAGTTCGTGCTTCTAACATTACTTAGATAAAACTTTTACTCCCTTTTTGAAGAAAAACAACGAAGCACTCATACAACTTCAAAAATATTGAGATTCAAGCAACAGAAGAAAGTTGTGCCACAATGTCTTTCCAATATATACATTCTGGCGGCCACCATGCACGACCTTTACGAACTCCGATAACTTGTCAATACACAGTAACCACAACATACGAGCGTGCGAATACTACCTGTCATAGACCAACTCATTTTTATATCAAATGCCAAATACTGTTTATCAGTTTTTATTATTTATTTATTTTATATCAAGTATTGGGTAAGATTAGATGCTCTTGGTTAATTCTGATAAGGAATTAATGTTGTTAGATTCTAAGAAATTAGGAACTAATATATTAGAACTTCAATATGTATATGTTGACAAACTATGATCAAAACGTTTAGTATAGATTTAGGCTGCTCAAAGTGTGTGTATGTGTAAAGTTGGAATTGAGTAACTGTAGGAAATTACTATTCAGTTTTTGTAAGGCTCGATCGATCGAAAATTAGACTTGATTGATTGAAGCTCGTGTAGATTGTTTTTCTACAAAATTTTCCAACTCAACCCAAGCCCGATTTGACGTGTAGAGTTTTATGTTTTACTCCAAGTATAAAAAGAAAAACCCTAACCACGTTTTAGAGGGTGTTGATATGCTGTGTGTATGAATCTCTTGTGAGATCTAGAGGTGTTTGCCTTCATACACACTTAGGGTTATTAAGATCAAGATTGATGTCGAGAGTTTGGTGATCGCTTCAGTTGCTGCATAAAGAGCTTAAAGAAAAACACAAGTGGGAGTACTTGTGATTGTTGTGGATCAAGGAAAAAAGTAGTCCGTGAACTCGGAGCTGTCACGTGGTTATGGTAGTAAGTTTTCTACTCAAGGTAGCAATAAGATGTTAGTGGTCTAAGTCACTATTGTAAAACTTTAATTCTTTCATAGTGGATCTATTTTACCTTGAGGATAGCTTTGTTAAATCCTCCCGAAGTTTTTTACCGGTTTGGTTTTCCTGGGTTATCATATCATTTTTTCTGCATTATTTACTTGATATGATTTATTTGTGTTAACCTAGATTTGAATATTTTATCTAAGTAACCATTTGACTAAATAATTAGGTTAAATAACTTGTGTTTTAAGTGGTCTAAAAAAGTACAAATGTCAATTTTGTAATAGCATAGTACTTGATAGAGTATGAAATCAATAGGCTGCAAATTCCGAATACTAAGGTGGATCAACAACTTGAAAAAGAAAGAAAAATTATTGGAGTTGACCGTGGTGTAACTGTTTTTGATTTGTAGGGAACACCTTAGAATTTGCAATGTCCATCCATTGTCCAAGGGCTGTCTTTTTTAGATGACCTACCTTCTACTTAGACGAAATTGCTTCTTCTTGGTATTGCTACTTCGCTCTTTTCTGGTGAACGATCTTTATTTTTAACTTTAGACATTGATCAAATTTGTCACAGAAAACAACTGTTATTTATGATGTTCATAATTTTTATCAAATTAAATTAGGAAAAAATGTCATGACACCTCCTAAATTTTGGAGTGAACCACTTTCTCATTCAATAATGAGCTGAAACTTGAAATTCAAGTTTTTCGAAATTAAAAATACACTTACCAATTATTGGTTTGTCTCATAAATTTAATTGTAGTTGTATGTGTCATTTTTTTTTTATATGTGCAAATTTGACTTTAGCTTTTCAAAAAATATATAAAAAAATCACATAATAGTGTGTTATATACATGCTAACTTGTGCCTTTTGAGCACTCATTAACAAAAGTTATTAATACTCATCAATATTCCTTTTTTTCACTCCATTTTAAGCAATAGAAAAACAATAATCATACAAATAGAAAATTTTCACAATTTTTTCACATCTAAGATGATATATTGTGATTACAACAATGGGACCATCATTGACATCATTGTTATTATACACTAATCACGACCTATTATTTCAACAATTATGAAATTTATTGTGTACATAGACTTATGAATAGAAAACAACAAGTTACACCATGCACAATGCACATACTAAAATTAAGATAATTTTCGTTTTAAGTGATAATCCAATAGAAAGAGCTTCTTTTGTAATACCTTGTACTTGTAATTTGAACTCCACATCTCCCTCCCTCACTATCAACCTATATCAAAAATTTAAGTTTTGGTCTCTAAAATTTAAAATGTTTTATTTTATACCATAATCTTTTTCCAAGAAACTATATCCAACAAAAACTCCAAAATATAAACCAGCAATCTTTCTATATCCAAAATTGACCAGAAGTCATAGAAACCACATAATTTAACAGTAACATATACCTCTTAGGCCATTAGTTACACCACATGAAAATTCAAAACGGTTACGGGGAAGGATAGAACTCTTTCGTACATGCATGAATGACAAACATGATTTGGCGTAGACACAATTAACAAAAATATAAATCAATTTTTCCAAAAGATAATTTCAAATTATATTCTTTCCCAAATTTTGGCAACTACCAAAGAAAACAGTGAACACTAGGATTTCAAACATTCACTCTAGCAGATGTAGTACGTGTAGGCCTTGAAGTGACCAGGGATGACTTGACGGCTAGATGGTGATCTAGCGAGGTGGATGTGGGATGGATCGATGCCAATGTGGGGAAAAAAGAAAAGAGATGTGAATTTTAAATACTAACATGAGTTAAAAAGGTGACTGATAAAAAAAATCACACTAATGTAGTTTAAATATGACTCCAAGTTCAACTGACATAGTTTTAAATAGGAAAAAAAATTAAATTTTTTTAAAAATTACATCTTACCTTTTTAAATTATACCAATTTTACATCTGTCCTCATAAACTATGAGAATATACACTTACCCTCTAAACTATATGGCCAAGTCCTAGGATTTTCATGCTTAATGGAACTTGATTGATCATGAAGAACATGGTGAGAGAAAGGGAGAGGTGCTAAGCCAGCTAGGGTTTTCTAATTGTATGCAGCCAACATCGGCGCTTATTGGAAGTAAATGAGCACTATCATGCAAATGGTATTCTATGTATGTTTAGAATGCAGAATATTGTACAAAAAGGGCATATATATAGAAATGCTAGAATAACTAGTAGTACAGAATCTACAGATAATGGTACAGTACAGTACAATACAAGACAATGATAGTTCATAAGCCTAAGAGTACAAGGCATCTTTCCATAAACAAATGGACAATGTAATCTATTGTTTGATTAATTGACATCATTAATAGGGAATTTAACTTTGCCATTCCACACATATGGGCCAATTAGACCATATCTGCAGTCTGATTATCATCACCTTGAATTTGTTTCTTTGTGCCGCCAAACAAAGTAAACTTGTTGAATGCTTTGGATGTATGCTTATATATCTTTTGAACGAATTACATGATGTATTAAGTACCACGTTAACTGCGCGATATAGGTGCTCACAAATTTGTTTGTGCTTGCGACGAATGAGCTCTACTAGGATTCCACAGAAATTAATAATCAGAACCTTGCAAGGATCGACAAGGATTGATGCAAGCAACTCACATGCAAGAATTGCACAAACGACACAAACAAACTTGAACTTGGAGAGGTACTCCGCATTTTTAGGTCCTAGTTTCATCCCCAAAAATGCAGTGCCATAGATAACTATTGCCATGATAAAGAACAGCATGATTACATCATGTTCTACAAGTGGAGATTTGCCCAAACCTCTAAAATTTACTCCAAGGATGCCAATTAAGATCATGATGAGAAAGTTAAGAGGCTCATGAAATTCTATAGACGAGCAGGCCTCTTTTCCATTCAATGATGAACTGAAATGTATGTTTTCCAATAGCAAAAATACATTTATCAATTATTCATTGATTTGACCACAAAATTTATTGGAAAAGTCAATAAATCTATTTCCAAACTCACCCTTAGTTTAATTTAAAAAGTCAACATACATCTTTCATTATATTTTAATGGGGTCCTGCTGGAAAGTTTTGATATCAGTTTTTTCATTTTTTATAAAAATTTTCTTTAAATGGATTATTAATCAGTGCTCTAAGGCACTCGTTAGCATTTCCTTTTCCCTTTTAAATGATAACCAAAAGTCTTATAACTTAACTGTCTAGCACTTCTTAGTGTTTCAGTGGAAACATCTAGAGTTTAAATCTCTCCACCTCCAACTATCAAATTACCACACAAATATATATATTCTAAATATGACTTACAATTTAGGACAAAAAGAGTCCTAGATAATAGAGCATTAAATGCACCTTAGCATATGCTCTTAATACCCTTATTAACAAAAATCATTAATTTATTAGTACTTTTCTCTAATAAAAACAACAAAATATATATATATATATATGCCGGTAGTTGGAACCTCACATCTTCTCCCCCCCCCCCCAAACTATTGTCCTTTTGTATTGGTTCACATGCATAAAAAACATGGTTTCAATGTAGTTGCCACATCACTCCAAAGTCTAAAACCCACACCTTTATATATGCTGACATGACAAAGAAACCATATCCAACAACATCTCCAAGATATTAGCATCCCATTTGGCTTTAGAGTCAGCCACATGAAAGACTTAGCAACCTTTCTCTATCTCGTCATAAAAACCACATAATTCAACAGTACAACGTAGACCAATAATTAGTTCACCACATTGATCAAAACTGTTACGGGGAAGGAAAGAACTCTTTCGTACATGCACGAAGGACAAACATTTGTAGGCATAGACACAATTTTTCCAAAAGTCCATTTCAAATAATATCCACTAGCTCAAAAGAAAAGTTCAAATTCTATTCTTCCCCAAATTTTGGAAGCTACAGAACAAAACACTAGTAGATGTTGTACTTATAGGACTCGACGGCTAGATGGTGATCTAGCCAAGGTTGATGTGGGCATCAATGGAGAAGGACGGATGCCAATTGGGGGGGGGGGGGGGGGATTGGGGGAGAGAGAGAGAGAGAACACGAGGGAGGAGGAAAGAAATAAGGAAACAAAATAAAAAATAGAAAGAGATGTGAATTAAATATATCATGAATTAACAAGTAAGAATAGTTTTTTTTTTTTTTTTTTTTTTTTTTTAACTATTAAACAACGCGGAACATTAGAGATTCAAGTTCAATCTATTTCGTTCGTTTTATAGTTAAGATTAAGGTATATACTACTAAATCTAGAAAATAAAATCCAAAGGATAGAATGCACAGAATTAACGAAACTTGAAATAAAGAGGTTTTTGATATTGGGACACAATTGTTGGAAAAGTTAGAGTATGTTTGATAACTATTTTTTCCTCTTATTTACTATTTCTAAAAATAATTTTCTATTTTTAAGACTAAAAAACTTGTTTGATAATCCAAAATGGACAGAAAACAAAAATTGTTCTTAAAACTCAATTTGTGAAGGAAGTTGAAAATATGAAAAAAACTGTTTTTAGTTTTTAATTTTCAAAATCAATAAAAACATACATTTAATTTAATGAATCTGTCTCATTTAATGAGTTTGCATTAGAGTTCAAATTTTATTAACAACATATTTTAGTATTTTCTATTTTTTTTTTCAAAAATTATCTTTTTAATTTCAACTAACCAAACATGTTTTTAATTTCAAAAATACAAGAAATTTTTTTTTTCTTTATATTTCCAAAAACGAGTTTTGAAAATAAAATACAAAAACTATTACCAAACATAACCTTAAAATGTTTTCTTGAAATTGAAAATAAAAATCGCTTAGAAAAGTGAATAAATAATACTAGTGATTAATATTCATAAAAGGATTTTATTAACCGATGTCCTATGGGTATTCATTTAAAAAATATTCTTAGAAACTTTTTATAGAAAAATAACATCATGCTAAAGTACATTGACTGCTTGTAGAGAAAATGTTTTAATTAGAACAACCCAAAGAGAAAGGTTATGTCATGGTTGGGTGATTAAGGTTTGAACAAGAACATGCTTACAGTTTTTTTTTCCTTCTAATAATTCAATATTATTATTAAAAAAGGACCGGCGCGCGGGGGGGGGGGGGGGGGAATTCCAACCTTGTTTTCTTTCATAAAAAGAACAGATTATGCTTTAACATGAAAATGATGCCAATATAATCCAAACCTAACCAACATAAATATCGGTCCAGTATTTTATGCACATGATTTTGTTATTTTAGTGGAAGGGCCAAGCTAGGGGCAAAATTTAGAAGTAAGATAATTATGTTCTCATATACCATAAACATACATAAATACACACATGGTTGAATTGATCAAACTATAAATAGATATTCTCGTGTTTTATATATTTCTCACATATTATATATAATACTTAAAAACCAGTATAAACCATGAGATGTCATTTATGTGATATTTTAATGTTGAAAAATCTATAAAGAATACCATATTTATTTATACTCAGTTTATTTGTTAGAGTTTTCTGATTGTAAGGCATATATGTTGTAATTTTTTCAAAGTTAAACTTTCACTCGTGATTATAATGAGTTATGATTTTAGTATTTATTTAAAATTTTTTAAAACCCATAAAAATATTAAATTATATTAATTTTAAACGTATAGTACCCATTTTTATATCTAAAATTTTAGAGTTTAACTTGAAAACATTATCAAATAATGAAGTTTAATGTATAATTATTTCTAAAATTTACAACTTACTCATTCTATAAAAAGAAAATTATTACACAAATAGTTTGAGCTCTTGACACTTTTGGAAGGTAGCAAATTATTTTAATTTTTCTCTTCAATTAATTTTTTTTCTCCTTTTTTAACTTTTGTACTTTACAAAATATTAATAAAATTGGAAAGATTATATATTTATTTTTTTAATGAATTATTAACATGTGAAAGAGATATATATATATATGTGTGTGGTGGGGGGGGGGGTTGTAACATAAAAAGTAAAACAAAAAAAAAACAAAAAAAGTAAAAAAGGAAACATTGGCGGTGGAGGGGAAAGAAAACCCAAAAAGAGAAGAAAGGAAGAATCTCCTAGATGCTACTTATAGAGAGTAATTTACAAAAACAAAGCACATGATGAAAATGATACAAAGATTGTCCCAAAAAAGTGATTGTTCAAATAGTATTAAAAATTAAAATTAAAAAAAATGAAACAAAAAGAAAAAGAGTTAGGGGGTGTTGGAGGTGAGGACTTGCATGAGAAATCATAAAAATGAAAGAAAAGTGACTATAAACTCAAACATGCATGTATGCAACACAGACTTGTGCTTTCTTGTCGTCCTTTTTCTCGATCTCGATATATTCCCTAGACCCTAGCTAAAACCCTTGTTCCAATCTCATACCCCACCACAAAAATTCTCTCAAATACACTTTCAAAAAACTCTCACTGACTACACTTCATCTCCAACTTTAACGGTTAATATATATGTGTCTATGTGTGTACGTTGTTTTGTCTTGTTACTTAAATATGTGAGTAGTATTATCATGTGTAATGGCAGATATAGCTTTAAACAGTGGTAACTATAAAGTAGTAACTGCTAGCTATTTAGTCTAGAAAACAAAGAAAATGAAGGAGGACAGATTCTGAGACATACCTTCCACGCTTTAATAGGGTTGTTTTCTTTTTCTTACGAAACCCTAGTGAGACTGATCGAGTACTATTCCCTACGAGATAACCATTTCTTGTAGTCTCCTCTTGTATCTCCATGTTCTTTCTGGTGGTCTGTCACTTCTATCAGTTCTATGTGACTATATATCATTTAATGCTCACTCCGTATGTATGTCTTTGTATATTCTAAACAATCCAAAAAAGGGTCAGTTTCATGATCCAAACCATGACGCACTTAAGCCTCAAGGCTTCGTAAACCATGACGCTCTTAAGGCTGAATCATCAACCATGATCCAAACGTGACGTACGAAAGCTGACGTTCTGGGTTTGAATGGTTAGATAATACAGAGCACATAATTTTCAATCATTTCCAAAAATCTCCAACTCCATCGATGTTGAAAGCTCGGATTTGTGTGAATACACAAGAATTTGTTTAAACCCTCGGCTCAGTTGATTTTACTCTAACTTAACTAAGTGCGGAATAAGAGTAAATTCGAGTGAACAAACAATATAACTACTTTAAGTCATATTCATCAAATATCAACAATAAAATAAAAGCTAAAAGAGTAGGGATGAAAGATGCAAATACAAGATAAAATCGAGACGTGTTATAGAAGAGGAAACCGAAGAATTCAGCAAAAAACCTCTCTGCTGCCCTCCAAGCTGTAAATTGATCCACTAAATAATAAGTTAGAGTACACGAATAACAAAAAACCTTCCAGGCCTGGTCTACCCCCATGTACTTAAGCTCTCCAAGCTTCTGCTACTAGCTGACTTGACGACGCCTTGTCTTCTCTAGCTCTCTAGATCACGCAATTTAGCCCGACTGCATCAGCCAAATGATTGGCTTCTTCCAATACTTTCCAGTAGCACTAAAAACTCGCTTTACACTTAGAATGTGTGTAGTAAGTATTTGGGCTATCAACCTCTTAAGGATATGGATATGGAGAGGTAGGAGTTAAGAAAAATCACAAAAAATTGTGTAGATAATTATGGGTATAACAATCTTTAACTCTCAAGAGTAATTTCTAGGATTTTCTCTCTGAAAAGCACTTCTTAAAATATGTGGGTAATGAGGGTATAAATAGTATAAGTGAAGACATGGTAGAATAGCAAAACAGAATGTTTTGCAGATATTTCGCGGGAAGGCCTAACCCGTGAATTACTTGCGACAACCAACTATCATGACTCTTCACATTCCAGTCATGTGCTCTGCACATGGCTCACTTCGCGAGATAGCTTCTCGCGAATCTTCTCGTGAAATCCACTTGGTTTTCAATAAGATCTTGAGTCTTCACACACAACCATTATAATAAAATCCCACATAAAATATAGGGTAAACATGATTGAACATAATTACAATCAAATTCAGCACGGAATTAAAGCCAACACAAAATATTTATAAATCACAACTTTACAGATGTCCATATAAACCTTTGCCACCTTGGGTAATGATCAAAATACAAATTTTTGGTTTATTTCTCCGAGCTACTTTTATTTTTCATGTCAACCAATCCAAAAACTAAGCGGGTCTTTCTTTTCTTTTCTTTTTTGTAAGATTTGTACATTTTAAAATAAAAAATTTATCTAGACTATATATGAAGAAAAAAGTTTATTTCCAAACTAGTTTGAAGAGAAACTCTACAAACTCTTCATATAGCTCTACATTGAGTGTGAATTTTGAAAATCTAATCGTTAGATTGCATATTCTTATTATATTCTTCATGGATGTAAAATTTCAAGAATATCAAAGATCAATTGCTATTTCATCAAACAAATGTTGAAATTTCAAATTTTTATGATCTAAAATTGTGTATAAAAAATAAGTTTATTGATCGAATAGTAAATAATATTCAATTTGAACGAAATTTGATATGCATGTTAAGAACATAAGTAACATGAATTTTAACGGTTAGATTTTCAAAATTTACACAAAAAACGAGATATATGAGAAGTTTGAAAATTTTCTCTTCAAACTAGTTTGGAGAAACTTTGTTCATCTATGAAACTGAACGAAATAAAAAAAAAAAAATAAATAATGTTAAAATGAATCGTTTTTTCTCTTTTTATTTTTCGAAGTTAATTCAACTATTCTTTTTTGAGATATTAATTCAACTATTCTATCATTTTAAATAGTCTATGATGTATAATAATTTTTTTTTTTTTTTTTTTGGAAGAGTTTACTTTAGAGGCACATACTTTTGATCAATTTTTCACAAGAAATAAGTTGAGTGTGGGATTTATAGGTTTTTAAGCTATTTTTTAGATTTTTTTTTTTAAATAATGAAAAAAGGATTTGAACCCTAGTTCATCTTATTAAGAAGACTACGTAATTTCACTTAACTATGAGACTTTTAATAGCTACCTTGAGACTTAAAAGTATTTCTAAGGTCCCGAATTCTCCAAAAATCTCAAAACATCTTCCATTTAAAATAAAATAAAATAAAAAGTCCCCGAAATTAATTGCACAAAAAGTCCCAAAAATGGTAATTAATTTTGACTAGCTATATATGTTCAAGTCATTGGTGTAACCTTATCGAGTTCATTTACCATATGTCTCCACTGGATCTGCATGAGTACCATGAGTCCCGTCCGTTACCACAAATTGGGCTGAGAAAAAAGACTTTTTATGTCGTGGACTATGAACTCTACGCTTCACCATGAATTGTAAAGAGTCCGTTTGAGGGGCCAGATTGATTTAAAAGTGGATACATCAATAAGTAAAGATATTGGTTAATTTTCTTCTTAGGACTTAACGAGTATGATGAAGTAACTACAAAAAGGAAGGTTCTGGTGCGATGCCATGCCAAAGAAACCAAAAATAAATAAATAAATAAGATTACAAATAGATTATACAAGTTTTACAGCCAAAAAAAAAAAAAAAAAAAGGCTCACTCAAATTTATTACTGTTGAAATTATTTAGTGGTTCCAATACAATTATATTTATCCATAATAAAACACTTAGAACATGTTTAATTGGTATACTGAATGGAGATTATATTAGGAATGATAATCTTTATTATTGGAAATATGAATTGTTGTAATAGAATAACTACACATATTCATAAGTTGGTTGTGAGTTGTAAAATTAGAATAAAACTTAAGATTTATTTTATGAAATACCTTATTCATACGATTATATTTCATAAAAATAATATTTTTCTAAAAAATTTGAGAGAGAGATGAGTTATTTTTTATAAATTTTTATTGCAATAATTGTTACATGAATAAGAAAAGTTTGTTTATTTAAAAATATATTAATGTCAAAAATTATTTCACCTAATAAATAATAACTATTACAACCCTTTTAGAGATGAATAATTATTCTTCATTTTAAGAAATAATTATTTATAAAGAATGGCTATTGCCTATAATAAAAACATAATCAAACTACTGAATTAAAAAAATATAAGAATAGTTATTACATTACAATATTTATTACAGTCTACCAAACATGCACTTACTTAGTACGGATAATAAAATGCTTAGTTTTTATAAATTTCTTAACTACTAAATATATATATATATATATATATTCTTCAATTTATTGTTTTATTTATTTTGTAGTTAGTGCAAATTCACATGAGGTGTCAATTGAAAAGAAAATCAACTTTTTTTTAGAGAATGATTAAAATGATAGCTTCCTAATCTGATTCAACATTAGTGTATTGTATTATTATTTGTAGGTCAAATAATTATTATATATCCTAAGTATCTAGGTATTCCACAAGTTTGGTAGTATTGTGAATTAATATAATTTATTTTTACGAAGTAAAATTTCATAACTTGAAGCTAAAAGATTCACTGAGGTAAAAATTATCTCATAACATGTTGATATATAAAGCTAAAAACATATTACGGAAAACACATAAAACTTATATATTTTTTAATTACTTCATATTATATGATTTATTCAATTTTCTATGAAAAATAGTATCTATCCATAACTTATGATATTAAAAAATCTAAAAAGAAATAAAACAATGAAAATTTCACTTAAATTTTCAAGGAAATAGCAAACATTACAAACTTCGTACCAATAGATGTAGGTATGTATGTCCCAATTATTTTGTGATTTTGGGTTTCATAAAACTTTATTTGGTCCTAGATAAACCGTCCATGAAGAAAATATTTTTGTCAGCCTCATATTTTTCATCTTATTATTGTTCAAAGGCCGGTATTGGATCAAGCCACAAACCATCTGTTGTGTGAATTACATTAGCTTCACGTGGGGGAGTCTAAGAAAAAAACATAAGATCATATGCCTACAACATTTTTATTACATTTATACAATAAATAGTAATTGTAAGTTATTATTAATTTTAGTGTTACTACTAAATTGCATTTCAAATTCAAAAAAGTGTTATAGATATAGCATTTTTCAATATCATATAATAATAACAATTTTTAGTGCAACTATTATGGAAATATATCATACGATTCATATCATCGTATGGTTGTCCTTTCGGGGACATCCGAAAAAAAGAAAAGGGAGCGATTCTTATCCATATGGGTCTCTTGTCACTGTCGGCAAGTGTTATAATATAAAAAAGAATCATTTGATGGGGCACAAGAAACGTATTTAGAATGCATTTGCCTTTGAAAAAAGCTCTTTGACGAGTCTCTTCGTTGAATTTATTTACCACTGATATTTTTGGGGTTTGAATAAGGATGATGAGGAGGAGATTCCTTTGACTAAATAACTTCATCTGTCAGATTAATTTCTAGAAAACTTAGCCAGTTAGTGAGTCATAGAGCTGTCTCAAGTGAAGGATTTCCTTTTTTTAGAACTTGATCTCTGTTATATAAATTCTTTTTTTTTTAGAAGAATTTTTATGTAAATTCTAGACAGTGTAAATAACTAAATATGAAAAAATCACTTAAATTTTCAACAATTTTTTCAATGATTATGATTGAGGTACAGTAAAATTTTGTTAATGGTAACTCTATATAAAAGTGAAATTGCAATGTTCGTTCAATTACTCTTTACCAACAAACGCAATGGAGCTAGAGCCAATCGGGTTAAATGTTGGGTTAAGTTTTTTTAAAACCACTAAAACCCAAAGCTTAAGGTTGGGTTGGGATTTAGTTTTCATTTCCCTTTAGTCTCCATTTCATATCAAATTTGAGTTTTTTTTTTTTTTTTTTTTTTTTTTTTTTTTTTTTTGTTTTTTGTTTTTCTCTGTTACTCCTTGATTTACTCTCTCTCTTTAATAAGTAACATATCTAAAAATGAAAAATAAATCATACTTCCTCAACATGAGTGTAAACATACATAAACGGGAATGTATAGAGTACTCCTCCTAGTTTAAGACTAGCATACTTTGAGTTAAAACATAAATGGCAGGAAAAAAAAATCTGAGTTTTAGCATATAACATTTGGCTAAAGCTAAGCCACTTAATCCATCGAGTTAAAACCGTCCAAACTTTCAACCAATCTGCTGGTTGTGGAATTTAGTGAGTCGTTAGCAATTTAGTTGAAAAATGTTTCCCTTAATTCAACCCACCAATTTTAAGAAGCATCCTACGGGTCACATCAAAAGGCACAAAATTTTCTCTACAAGACATATACCAAGTTGGGAGGCAGAAGTGCATTACACGGATGATATAAAAAATCACACTATTTTTTCTCACTACAAGACACTTGACTTTATGATTGGTTGTCAGTTTAGTTTAGACTTGTTAACAAAAGTACAAATCATATATAAAAGTACTCACGTCTCCTGCAAATTGTAATTTCGATGGCCCATCTTCATCTCCCATAGATGTTTCTACTAAGCTATTATGGATTGAAACCTTCCACTCAATCTATACCTTTCGTTTCTCTTCAACAAGATATATATTATCCTTACTTGGATAATTTTTTTTTTTTTTTAAAGTTTTAGACAAAAAAAAAAAAAAAAACTCTGACTGCATTGCTTTAATGCATATAAATGGCTAAATTTATCATCACTATATATTAAAGGAAAAAGGTTTGGCTCCAGTGAAGCCATGTTAGGAACCAAACTCTATCTTATACTAAACTAAAAAAAAAAAAGGGTTTCCAATTTGCTGAGTTAGTCTAGTAAACTTAGTTTAATTCAAGTTTCTACATTTGTAGTATCGATCATTGTCAATTACCATCTTAAAATAGTGGTGGAACCATAAATTTTTTCTAGAGGGGATCAAGCTAAATATAGCCAAAAAAAAAAAAATTCATGATTATTTAATATTTTTGTAAGTTTCAGTTAACTCAACTAGTAAAGACTCTCGTCGTCAAACAAGAGATTAGGAGTTCAATATCTACTTACACAAAAAAATCATTTGGCGTCTTAACCTAATAATAATAATAATCATCATGAAACAAACCCATAGATTTGAAAAACTATTCTATATATATATATATTAAAAAATTATTTCATAAACTAATTTTAACTTAATTAAAGTTGTACCCTTTTTCTTTTTTATAAAACTAAAATTATTTATAATAAACCAACCAATTATAATGAATTCAATACTATAAAAAAGAATACATGTTACTATTATCAATCTCAAATATACAAAACTAAAAACAAAATATAAATTAAAGTAATAAAACATCAATAGTGGAAGTTGTAAACCCAAAAACACTATCATTCTATCTCAAACATTAACAGTTAAACACAAAGAGATGCCCTTCACACAGCAATCAGATGACTGGTTTTTATTTTGGGTATTGTTATATCCATGTATCATTCCTTTTTCTTTCTTTGGATTAAAATCTATTCTAAAATTTGAGAAGACCCAAATGGATCTCAATAGTCTGTAACTGAGTGTATAAATCTGAGTTTTTTTTTCTTCTCAAAATCCTAGGGCCAGGTAAGTATTTTTAGAGATAATTTATGATTTTAGTAGTACTGTAAATAAGATTTTGAAAAAGCTAGGGCCATGGCCCCTCTAGGGAAAAAGGTTTCTCTTAAAAACTTCTTATATATTTTTCTTTTGAATATGAATTTTGAAAATTTAACTGTTATAAATTTCGTGTTCCTTTATGTTTTTAACATGCATATTAAATTTTATTCAAATTAGATGTTATTAACTATTCGATCAATAAACTTATTTTTTACACACAATTTTAGATAATAATAAAAAAATTGAAATTTTAACATTTGTATGATAACATAATATAACAATTGATCATTGATTTTCTTGAAATTTTGCAAGCATAAATGATATATATAATAAGAAATATGTTATCTAACGGTTAAATTTTTAAAATTCACACTTAATATAAAAATATATGAGGAGTATTCTTCCAACTAGTTTGGACAAAAATTTTGTTTTAACCCCCTAGCTCCGCCTTTATATTCATCATTCATCAGCCAAGGTTGACATGGACATTGATGGAGTTGGAAATGCCAATGGAAAAGAATATAATGCCAACTTGCTAAGCACTTTGACTTTATGTCTGAAAGATTTTGCGAAATGATTGAAAATTGTGTACTCTTTAATCTTTATTTACGAAATAATCCCCATCCCAGAGGGGGAGTAACACGCAATACGCCATTAATATAAGAATTAACTAATTGTGAATTTTTTTTTTTTTTAAGTATAATGGAATTTAGTACCTTCCTAAGTGAATTCTAATCAAATCATGAACCCTAAAACTAGTTCAAAATTCAAAGCTATTTGTTAAAGGGCAATCGAATTTATGACAAATATATCGCCCATTTTGGCCCCTAATTTCAAAAATAAAAGATAATTATAATTGCAATTTGAGAAACTAAAATACCATTAATATCAAAATGATACTTATACTAGATTCAAAGAATTTCATGACCTTAGGGCAAAAATATAAAGTTTCTTCAATTTGATAACTCATTAACTAAATTGATATAGTTTCTTAAAAAAAAAATTAACTAAAATGACATACGGTAATATGGATCAAGCAAGACATCAAAAAATTCCAGAATTTATATTCATTAAAAATCTAAAAACTTTGAGAGTATTCTGTAATTAACCAATAAGAGACTAAACTAAGTAAAATGTTATAAGATTCTATAGCTCCACAGTAAACTTTTTTTTTTTTTTTTTTTTTTTAAGTGTTGGCATAAATATGACAATTCAATTGTGGGACAAGTATATTTTCGGAAATATTGTACCAACTACCAAGTAGTAAAAGGGGAAGCTTTTAGCTTGTTTTTTGGGTCACCACTCACCACATTGCACACGCGTGGCAAATATGTAGTAAGGTATCTTTAGATGTAAACCTATTTGTTTTATTTTATTCCAAACTTTTGGGGCTTAAATGTTGCAGTTGAACTTTTTTTTGTAACTAGCCATTTCTTAAAGATTTCATAGTCGTCATATTTATAATTTAGCCTAAGGACATTGTCCATACTTTTTGAGAGAAACCACCCCCCCCCCCCCTCCCCCCCCCCCCCCCCCAAAAAAAAAAAAAACCATGAACCTATCTACAACCATAATAAATTCTCACAACATTTTGTATTAACCTGCAATAAGCCAAAACAAAATAAATTATATCATAATCCACCACAGCTCAATACAACAATATTGCGAAAATATGAGATTTTATTTTGGAGTGCATTAGACTAAAGCAAGATTGCCCATGTACCACATACATACAAAACACATTGATATGAGGGACTCTCTGGGCTTTTGCCCTTAATTTTTTTTTTATTTAGCAATTTGCCCTTGTTTGCAAACTATATAGGAATATGTCCCTGTTTCAATACTCGATAATCTTAAAATCGAGTTTCTATGAAATAATCGATCTATAGAAAATCGAGTTATGCCCGATCAAATTTAAAAAAAAAAAAAAAAAAAGAAAAAAAAAGAGCATAGAACTCGATTTTAGGAAAATCGAGTTTAAAAACGCTACTATATGGCTTTAAAACGTCACTATATGACTTAAAAATACCACTATAGGACTCACTGATGGGGTAATCACCCTTTCAAAATTTTTTTGCAGGAAAACGCTGCTATAGAGCACTAAAACGTCACTATAGGGATTAAAAACGTCACTATAGGGCTTCCTAAATGGTATCACACTTGAAAAAAATTTTGCATGAAAACGCCGCTATAGGGCCTTAAAATGTCACCATAGGGCTTAAAAACGCCACTATAGGGTCCCTAAAACTATTCGTGATCACACTTATAAAAATTTTGCAGAAAAACGCCGCTACAGGGCTTTAAAACGTCACTATAGGACATAAAAACGCCACTATAGGGCTCTCAATTATAATTTTTTTTTTCATGGAACTCGATTTTTTGATATTCGAGTTCCATGCAATTTTTTTTTTTTTTTTTTTTTAAGTTTGATCGGGCATAACTCGATTTTCTATAGATCGAGTATTTCATAGAAACTCGATTTCAAGATTATCGAGTATCGAAACAGGAACATATTCCTATATAGTTTGCAAACAGGGGCAAATTGCTAAATAAAAAAAAAATTAAGGGCAAAAGGCCAGATAGTCCTTGATATGAGATACCAAAAGCTCACTACAAAAATCTGGGTCTATAGCCGCGTTTGAAAAACGCGGCTATAGACCCAAAAAACGCGGCTACAGGCTGGAGCCGCGTTTCCTGTAGCCGCGTTTGTAAACGCGGCCTAAGTACCGCAGCTCTAGACCTCTAGCCGCGTTTCTGGAAAACGCGGCTACAGGTCAACCTATAGCCGCGTTTTACGAAAACGCGGCTACAGGTCTGACCTGTAGCCGCGTTTTCCGGTTTGGGAAAGGGGACCGGCTCCGCAGGCCTATGGCCGCGTTTTGTAAAAAACGCGGCTACAGGACTAGCTGGAGCCGCGTTTCAAAACGCGGCTACGGTACCAGACCTGTAGCCGCGTTATGTAAAAAACGCGGCTACAGGACTAGCTGGAGCCGCGTTTCAAAACGCGGCTACAGCTCGCACTTGAGCCGCGTTTTGTAACGCGCGGCTACAGCAGCGGACCTATAGCCGCGTTTTTAAAACGCGGCTATAGGTGCCTCTTGCGCTGCGTTTACAGCAAAACCGCGGCTGCTTCAGTGACGTTTTCAGCAACCTATAGCCGCGTTTTTAAAAACGCGGCTATAGGTTTTTTTTTTTTTTTTTTTTCCCACCCCCCTCTTAAACAGCAGCTTCCTCCCATACACATACAAATTCCTGTTAAATATCTGAACATCACAGGTACCTGCCCAGGTTCCCAACAACAAATGAAGCAAAATATTCAAGTTCCCAACACTAAGGCATCACAAAAGATGTATACAAATGTTTGGACATCACAAAAAATATACAAAGATGACCGTGTTACATTCTAAAATGCCCTCAAACACTAAGGCAGCAACCAACAACTACACTAAGGCAGCAACCAACAACTACACTAAGGCATCACAAAAGATATATACAAACGTACTCATCATCACAAAAAATATACAAAGATGCCTTCTTGCTATAGGTTTGGACATCACAGGTCGTCCATTTCATTTGCTTCCAAAAAGGTTGAACGGAAATGCCTTCTTCTCCACTCCATGGTAAAACTACACAAAGATTCATAATCAAGTTAAAGATGCCAAATGTTTGCTTCCAACACATAATAATACTCTAAACATGAATTCCAAAAGGTAATGCGGCAATGCTTAAATGCACATTTATCATGAAACTTTATGTTTTGATGTGATCTTTCTTTATCAATGCATGTTTGATGTTATTATTCATTTACCAATAATTATTTATTACATCAGCAGTTTGTAATTTTTTTGTAAAATATTTTGTATTTCTAGCATTATTCTTTTCCTATTTAATAAGATATGATTTGAATTGTTTTCAAAACTTGGATTTCAAGAATGTTTTTTTTTTTTTTTTTTTTTTTTTTTAATGTTTTGATGTCATCTTTCTTTATCAATGCATGTTTGATGTTATTTTTCATTTACCAGTAATTACTCATTACATCAGCAGTTTGTAAATTTTTTTGTTAAATATTTTGTATCTCTAGCATTATTATTTTCCTATTTAATAAGATATGATTTGAATTGTTTTCAAACTTGGATTTCAAGAATGTTTCCTTTTTATGTTTTGATGTTATTTTTCTTTAATCATGTAATTTGATTCCCTTAATTAGTGCTCGACAGATTTGATTGATACGTTTGTTTAAGTATCTTTCATATATACATGTTTATGATATGATTTGAATTGTTTTCAAAACTTAGATTTTAAGAATGTTTCCTTTTTATGTTTTGATGTGATCTTTCTTTATCAATGCATGTTTGATGTTATTTTTAATTTACCAATAATTACTCATTATATCAGTAGTTTGTAATTTTTTTTTTGTATTTCTAACATTATTCTTTTCCTATTTAATAAGATATGATTTGAATTGTTTTCAAAATTTGGATTTCAAGAATGTTTTCTTTTTATGTTTTGATGTGATCTTTCTTTATTAATGCATGTTTGATATTATTTTTCATTTACTAGTAATTACTTATTACATCAGCAGTTCGTAAAAATTTTTGTTAAATATTTTGTATCTCTAGCATTATTATTTTCGTATTTATAAGATATGATTTGAATTGTTTTCAAACTTGGATTTCAAGAATGTTTCCTTTTTATGTTTTGATGTGATCTTTCTTTATCAATGAATGTTTATTTTTCTTTAATCATGTAATTTGATTCCCTTAATTAGTGCTTGAAAAATTTGATTGATACATTTGTTTAAGTATCTGGGGTTCAATCTCCTGATGAGTGCTCTTTAAGTACCTGGGGTTCCCTTAATTAGTGCTTGACAAATTTGATTGAACCTCAGATCTTTTTATGATTTGAATTGTCTTCTTAACTCTTTTCATTCCTTTCTTAAAAGAATTTTTTTTTTTTTTTTCAATCAAGGATTCTCAACCATTGAAATACTATTACATCCTGTAAGATATTTAGAGTATTAACAACAATTGTTTGAGGCCAAGAAAAGAGCAAAAATAACAAGAAGAACGAAAGATTTGGGTCTATTTATGAAAAGGCCAAAGCAAACAGGCATGCGACGAGAGCTTTCAAAATCATCCTTCAATTGGAGACAATGACAAATCTCTATATGTTTGAATTTATCAGCACTAGTATTTTTATACTACTAGATTCCAACGGCTAGGATTGAATAGCCCAGTTTATAAGTGATATGGGCCACAACCTCCACATCCTAAACTTTCCATCACTCATTATATTTCACGGCCCGCATTCACCAACCCATAATCCACACACACACACACACACTTACTGGTTACTATTAGTTACCACTCTACAATCGATCGTAGTACAACAACAACTACAACTAAAAACGTACATAGTAGTTAAGTTAAGTAGTACATTGTATTATAGATAAGTACAGTAGTTTAAGTTAGCTACGTAAAATTTTGACATCTTTCCTATTTAACCCATCAAGTAAACGGTAAAACTATTTTTCCGTACTGTAATTATTTTTTTTTTTTCCTTCTTCCTTTTTTTTTTTTTTATTTTTCCGTACTGTAATTATTTTTTTTTTTTCCTTCTTTTTTTTTTTTTTTTTTTTTAATTTTTTTTTTCTGTACTGCAACTGCAAGAAAACCCACTGGCCTAAAATCTCCAGAATCATAGCTCAGAAAAGAAGAAGGAAACAGATACACATACACACACACACACACCGAGAGAGAGAAAGAATCACAGATCAGAAAAGAAGAATCATAGATCAGAAAAAAAGAAAGCATCCAAGAAGAATACCAGTTCTTTGGCTTGCTTAGCGCGGCGGCGAACAGAGCGGAAGAGGAAAACAGAGATAGCGCCGGTGAGGAGAACGCTGGTTGCGACTTGGATAGTAGAAGGGTTGTCTGTGGTGGCGAAAATGGAAGGAAAACTCGGTGGGAGCTCCATTGGACCCTTCTTTCTTTTTTAACGCCGTTTGTCTGATGGGTTAAATGCGATAGATGTCAAAATTTTAAATAAGAAACCTAAAGCAGTAGTGTACCTATAATACTGTACCAAATTTTGCCCTCGCAGACAAATACAAACACAAAACAAGAGAGAGAGAGAGAGAGAGAGAGAGAGAGCTGAAACTCCAACCTCCTTCCTCTCGATCTCTCCGCCCTCAACTAACTCTACCAAAACGCCTCCGTTTCGACCATTCTCCTCTTTATAATCCCCAAATTACACACTCTTTCTTTCCTTCAAATCTCGCAATGCTCACCACTTGAACAACAAGTCCTTTTTGTTTTCAGAGCCCAAAGCAAAGCTGAAGGTACTTCTACTTCTTCTTCTTCTTCTTCTTTTGTGTCCTGTAACCTTATGCTTCTTATTTTTATATTATTTATTTTTAGCGTTTATGTGCTCTTTGGGAATGTATATGTATATGTATATGTATTTGGTTTTGGTTTTGGTTTTTTTCTTTAGTATAATTATGATTTGATTTATTATAATATTGGATTTTAATTACGTGTTTCTTAAATTCATGTTTGAATTCTCTATGGAACTGAAAATGCTACTACCACTCTGTTCTCCAATTGATTTTGTGCTATATATGCTTCATTTAATTTCGTTCCTTTTGTTATGATAATTAAATAAATGTATAAAAATCAACAACAATAATTCAGGGGTGGTTCAAAACTTTAAGAATGTAATAATAAATATTGATATTGGTGTGGTGATCTTAATATTATATAATCCATAATTGCTTCTTTGTTATATGTATGTCATAATATCATTTTGTATTATGTGGTAACCTGAAATGGGATCGAATACCCTTTCTCAAAACGAAGGGAACATCCATGCTCTGAATAATAATATTTCATTTGAAAATTAATAAATGTTTTTATTCTTGATTTGTATTCTAATTTTTGAACATCCTTTAATAGTAATGAATTTGCTTTATTATCCATTATTATTCTTCATTTGATAAAAAAAAATGATTAATAATATATATAAAGAAAATATTCATTATTTCTATTTAATTGATATATGTTTAATATTATATGAAAATTAAATGCTTAACCATATATAAAAATATAAATAAATATATATTTAATAATTAGTTAGTATATATATTCCTGACGTACTTGTGTCCAACTTTTTTAAAAATTGCCGTGTTGTTGTACTGTATCCGTATTTGTACCTATACCCGTGCTTGTACTGTATCCGTGCAGGTGCTTCCTAGCTGAAATCATAGATAATAAGGATGAAATTAATGAAAAAAAGTAGATTCACATTATGGATTACAATAGGAACAGAGTTTATAAGAGAAGCCATGAGCATATAATCATATTGACCGCCTATGTGTTAGGCACTATGGCTTGCACTTAAGGTTTTACTTTATTTGGGGCAATAAGAATTAGGTTTATTCAATTAAGGCTTGCATGAGAAGAAATGATTGCAAGTGATTAGACCGCCATGAAAGATTTTAATTGAGATATTCGATCTTGCAAATTTGTATTATCAAGGATGACGAATTTTATATTGCAGAAAACTTTTTTTATTGAATGATGTTTGATGTACTTTTACCATGCATTTTAGTATTTGATAATCACTTATTTATAGTTGGTTACCTGTTCTGTTAAGCAGGAAACTATTTTCACTAACAAACAGGTTTCCTCTTACCCCCTCAAAAAAAGGGGGTTTCCATTTTGAACACTGCAAACAAGTGAAAAATGACTTCTGATTTTGTTTTTCTTTTCTTCTGATATAAAAAATAAATGTGGTTACACAATTTCACTGGGCATCTATGATTTAGTTTTCCTTAGTAGTGTGCTGCAATATCTTTTTCCAACCACTATTATAATTTGTGGAGATCTTCTAATGATATTTATATTCTGTACTTTTAGCAGCTGGTATTCCCTGGGGGAAAACTGCAGGAAAGCTGACCAGCATTTCTGCAAGGTGCTAATCAGGGCCACGCTAAAGATTTTAAGGAACCAAATAGAGGTAAGTCTATGTCTATATGTACATTGAGAAGAAGGCTTTGAATTTGTGGATTTATTTTATTTTATTTATAAAGTCTTATTTGCTGTGTTTATGAGGATTTGAATAATCATTTATTTTGTTCATTTCATTGTTTTAGCCACCGTCATGAGCCTTGTTGCTCAATTGACACCTCTTGGTGTTTCCAATGGAAACATTTCCCAATGTAACTTTCAAATTGTTTTAGTCAACAAAAAATGATTGCTGCAAGGTTGCCTATTATTGAAAAACTAATTATTGGTAATGGTTGATGAGGTCCTAGAAACCTTTTTTTATATACTTTTATTGAATAATCGTGCAGAGTTGTCTTCAATAATTTAAAGTGAAAGTTGTACTTTTCCAATATTACAAATTCCATAAAGAATATATGGAGCACAACTGAAAATTTCACAAAGCTTAGAAAGAATTCTGAGGGTACATTTGGTATGTTGTAATAGATAGTGTAATGGAATAGCTATTATATAGGAATAACCATTTAGTTGTTTGGTAGTGTTTTTATTACAAGGGATAGCTATTGTTTAAAATAGAGAATAACCATTCTTTTTGAAGATGGCTTTAATTGCTATTCCTTAATCTACTCAAATAGTTACTAAAATAAAGTTCCCAATATGCCCAAAGCTACTGCTTCTATTCTCTTCTCCGTTAAGTACTCTCTCTCTAGAGCAAACAAGTTTTTTGTTTGTATTTTTGTTTGTTTGTAGCTCTGCTGATGATCTCTACGTTGTAGTCTTCTTTGGCTTTTGATGAGATTAATTATCTTTTATTTTCTGTGCAGTGAGTTTACTATCGTAAACTCATTGTACTTTTTTTTTAATCAATAAAGATGTTATTACCTATCAAAAAAAAAAAAAAAAAAAACTATGGATGGGAATTTTCGTTTTAATTCGAATAGCAGTATTAATTATTTATATATATATATATATATATTTATATATATATATTTTCCAATTTGTATGTAATTGAATGCTAAAAACCAAGAAGTGAAAATATATATTATATTTTTTTAAAAGGGTATATTGTGAAATTTAATTAAAATATGATGCCATTTCACCACCTTAAGGATTATTTTCATGTGTTATCACCAAAAAAATGAAATGGAATAATTTATTCCTATCATCTATTTGTATTCTTTGTAATACTTATTCTTATTACAATGAATTACCATTATAGTGTACCAAACGTGCTCTAAGAATTTGAAAGTTCAATCTTGATGTGATGGACACTTGGAGTATTTGGCGACTTTTATTTGACGCTGTGCTCTCAAATAAACCAAATGTCCATCTGATTTATCTTCTCTTTCAGTCCCTCCTTTTATTGGCCTTTGATCTTTTTTGTCTTTTTTTTTTTTTTGGTAGGGTGTGTCAAAATATGTTGATTTGGTCTCTCTCTTTTATTTTTGACATCCATGTATGCCAATAAAAAAGGAAAAGAAAAGACCAAAGTTTTTGTTGTGACATCCACATGTCTCCCTCTCAAATTAATATTACTTAAGGACTTCTCAATTATTTATTTTGTAGTTGTTTAATGCTTGCACCATTATCTGGGACATATCTTGTTTTATAACTCAAGAAGTTTGATGTGATATAGTATTTGAATCCCACTTGAGTTGGAAATGTGGCTGGTTAATGGATATATATACTAGCTGGGCTTCTTTACTTTCAAGCTTAAGCTTCTGGGTTGGGTCTTTAGCACGGTATCAAAATCTAGTTTGTTTGTTCTTGAACTCCTTGTTTTTGGTCCATTTGTGTTGGTTCAATTTCAGCTATGTCATTGGCCTTTTTGAGGGGGTGTGAACGGGAGTATTCTAGACCTGAAATTGTAGTTCCTGTGAACTTCACTTAGCAACAGGATCCTTTACTGTTTCGAACTTAATTGAAGCTTATTGATCATTGTATTCTCAGAGCTTAGTTGTGATGTACATCTAGTATACATCCTGTGTACTTGGTGCATTCCATTTCTCTTAATAAAACTTATTAGTTATTACTAATCAAAAAATTGTGTCAGCCCTTTTTTTTTTTTTTGGGCCTAGATCTGAGAGGGGGTGTTAAGGAATCCCACATTAATTATTTGTGTGGTTGGATATGGGTAGATATACTTGTTGGGTCTCTCTATCTACAAGGTTGATGATGTGGGATGCACAAGGAAATTTTTTATTTTAATTTAGTTTTATTTATTTTGGCCATTAATTGTATTTTTTATTTTAGGCTGTAGTATGTACTAGGTTAATTGGTTTTTTTAATTTAAAATCTAGGGTATTTTTGTAAAGAGTCACTAGGGTTTCCTATGACAATTAAAATTTCAGTTTTGTATTCCTCTATTAGTATTGTACTCCTATAAAAGGAGAGATTCTGTGATGAATAATGTTTCTTTTGGTTTTATGGTCTGGTGCTGACTCTAGCCAACCCTAGGTGTTGATTTTTACTGATTTTTCCTTTGCTTGGTGCTGACTCCAAGCAAGCCTAGGTGCTGGTTCCTTGGTTTTATCCTTTATTTTTTGTTTTTTAAATTTTCCCGTTGAATTGTTCTAGTTTGTCTTGTGTCAGTTGAGCTTTTGGGTTGGATGATTTAATTATATTTTGAAAGAAAACGCTTATTAGCTCATACCAAAGGCTTTATATTATACTATGCATTTCATTTATGGACTTACTGGTCCGCTAGGTAATCCTTTGATTTTATGAAAATGTGACATAGACACTTGGTAGTTTTCTATTAGGATTTATTGATATTGACATTTAGTTGACCTTTCATTTTGATATGATTATTTACTTGTGAGATTTGATTTTATATATGTTGTAGACCTTGTTTTTTTGTGCTGAAGTTATCACTGAGGGAATGTAACTCTTTTATCAGGATTGACTCTGTTGGGCCATTTAGTTGTTGAAAGATGAGTGCCTACATTGTCGGCGTTCTTGTTCCTCTTTTAGTTACTATGCTACATCGGAATTCCAAGAATTCAAAGAAACGAGGTTTGCTAGTTGATGTTGGTGGGGAACCTGGGTATGCTATCCGAAACCGTCGGGTCACTTCCCCAGTGCAAACAGCATGGGAAGGTATCTCAAGTCTTGCAGAACTTTTTGAGCGTTCATGCAAGCTGTACCGAGATAAGCACTTACTTGGAACTAGGAAGTTGATTGCAAGGGAGATTGAAGTGACTGAAGATGGAAGGTCCTTTGAAAAGCTTCATTTGGGAGACTATGAGTGGCTAACCTATGGGAAAGCATTTGAAGTTGTGTGCAACTTTGCTTCTGGATTGGCTCAACTTGGGCACAAAAAGGAAGAACGCGTAGCTATCTTTGCTGACACAAGAGAGGAGTGGTTCATTGCATTGCAGGTTCATTGTCTTATGGGTCCACTTACATTTAAAATGGATCATTCTTTCACTGAATTTAATTATCTATATGTGCAGGTTTTGGATATAAATGGAAACTTTGGTTATTGTACATATGATTTGATTTTAAATTATCTGAGATATAGTGATACAAAATAACTGAGCTATATCATTCTAGAATTATATCATTTACTAAACTGCATGTAAGGATGATGGTAGCATTAAATTTGATGTAAGCATTGACATGTTTCCTAGGATGTGTAGTCTGTTTATTCTGGGATTCAACTCTCGAAAAGCACACTTTTTTTTTGTATTTCACTTATGTTTAATAAATAAAGACTATTATGATAGAGATGCAATCGATATTTTTATAATACCTCTGCCTCTCACAGTTGTATAATATATCTTTTTGATAAGTAGTTGTATAATATATCTGATTCAGTTTTCTATATCAGGGTTGCTTTAGGCGCAATGTCACTGTTGTGACTATATATGCATCTTTAGGGGAGGAGGCTCTGTGTCACTCATTAAATGAGGTTCTCTCTCTCTCTCTCTCTCTCTGTGAACCTTCCCCCCACCCCCCAAACAATTCAGTTGGCATTTTATATTGTGTTACCAAGCCTTTGTAGGTGCTTTAAGTCCCTGCTTGAATACCCTTACTCACAATATTAGTTTAAACATGAGAATACAAAGCTGTCATGTTATCTGCTATTCCCATGTGATAGCATAACTTTGGTACTGGACCATTACTTTAGATTTCATCACATTCCTTCTCTTATATATCACTTTTGTGGGTATTTTATAAATTATAACTAGTAGATCTTCATTCAGCAGGTTATGGGAACTTCAGGATGTTATTGTAATTTAAGTGGAGCTTTAAATGAAATATTAATCTCATAGCATATGCACTCTTTGAGAAAAGTATGATTTCTCACTTTTGATTTCCTCTCACTCAACCGACAGAAAGAAAAACAGTATTTTCTTTTCTGAAAACATTTCTGAGAGTGGTATTTTTGTGTTCTGATGAAGCTGTTAGGTAAGTGTGAAATTAAAAAAAATAATGAAGAAGGTAGTTAATTGTTTCCAAAACCTAATTTGTTACACATGCATTTTAAACATTCCTCTAGAAACTCTCTTTTTTGATAAAAAAAAAATTGATTTGTTCCATAATTTTGATGAAATATGAACCTTAGTTCCTGAAATTAGTAATCCCTTATTTTAGTTGTAGCTTTCTTGTATGCTTACCTAAATAAAGAGTGTCTAGGTCATAATCAACAACTCAGAAGATTGGTTACGCAATTAACATGTTACTAATCAGTTAATGTCCCAATTTTATATGGTTACTTCAATTCCTAAAGCTCATCCATAATGACTCAGTCCACTTGTGGAATTCAACAACTGGAGTTAATATGCTAGTTCAAGTTCCAGTTCCAGTTAGCGCTCATTTCTGCTCAATATTGCTTAATTTTATTTGGTTTCAGACAGAGGTTACTACTGTGATATGTGGGCACAAAGAACTCAAGAAAATTATAGAGATAAGTGGACAACTTGACACGGTGAAACGCGTGATATGTATGGATGATGAGATCCCATCTAATGCGTTCTATGTTGAGCAGAGCAACAGCTGGAAAATTACTTCATTTGCAGATGTGGAAATACTTGGCAGACAAAATCCTCTTGATGCTGACTTACCTCTTTCAGCTGATATTGCAGTTATAATGTACACAAGTGGGAGTACTGGATTACCTAAGGTTAGAAGCATAAAAAAAGATATAATTCTAGTAGTTTCTATCAAGTTTTTTCACCTCTGCACCTGATTAATTATCTCAGTTGGTTTTTGAATGTTTGATTCATGTTTCTCTCTTCTCAATAGCGGGTGGGGGGTGGGTTTAGGACTTTCCTCAAAATGGTTTGTTAAGTACATTTCTCTGCAATATGAGAGAGCCCTGACAAGTGCAGCCAATTTCTAGTTTGCTAGTTTGATCAGTTGGTTATATGCATGGCATGGCCCATCATATGAGTATTAGCACTACAATGTAGAAGTAATACAAAATCCTAAATATATTGTATATGGTGAGTTAAATATTTGCAACTAGAAAGCAATGAAGAAACTTGGTAAATTTTAGATTCTTTTTTTAATGGAAATTTGATAATTTTTATTTTTTAAATAGAAAAAAATGTACATGTAGTGAAGTGACCTGGTTTTCACAATTCAAGTGGCTAGTCAACCATGATCCTCGGTATACTGACGTTCAGATATTGGAGGAGAAATGGTGGTCTTTGTAATTAGAGGTGTTCCAAACAACTGGCTGGTGATTATAGGGGTGTTCATCGGCCGGTGCAGCTGGCTTTGGGAGGGTTTTTAGGGCCATTCTGCCAACATCAGTTTCCTAAAGAATGCAAACTGTCATCTCACCGCGGATTTTTATTCCAGCAACATCAGTGGCAGCTTCCATCAGCGTGGAAGTTGGTGGCCACCGTTGCATGATAGAGAGAGATCTGAAACAAGAGAGAGAGGGAGAGAGATTTCAAACCCAGAAACCTAAGATCTAAAGCACAATCAAATGATTCAAATCCAAAACCTAAGATCTAAAACACAATCAAACCTATTACCCACAGAACAAATCAATAAATCTGGCCGACGTCGAAAAGGCCTGGAGTGCTCCGACCACCGCCCCAAGTACTGTCAGCATCCTCATTCGGCTGTTTGAGTGGTGCAAACTCTGGTCGGATTGTTGGTGCCAGATTGGTGGTGTTCACCCCTACTGGTGAAACATTTTGGCGGATCCTGGTATGGTGCAGTTTGGATTGGACAGTTATTCCTGAAGCTATAAGCCTATAAGTTCAAAAGCTACATTTATGCTCCCTATATCTTTGGATGTGATTCCTTCTTTTCCAAGGGTTTTGTGATTTTTCACAATTCTAGGGTTTTTATTTTTAAATGGTGGTTCCTGATCTATTCATATCTTTTAAAGAACTTTATGTATTACAGATAAAAATATTTGCAACTTGCATATGGTAAGATATTCATATTTACGTGATACTTATGTGTTCAATATTTTTAAAAATGGTTATTCAAATCATATCAGAATTTTATCTAGTACTAATTCACTTGGTTTTCCACTTTATACAGGGTGTGATGATGACACATGCCAATGTCCTTGCTACAGTTTCTGCTGTCATGACAATTGTTCCAGGCCTTGGAAGCAATGATATTTATCTGGCATACCTGCCCATGGCTCATATCCTTGAATTAGCTGCTGAGGTATGTTGAATCTGTATTCTGGTTCTATCTATAACTATAGTAGTTCAATAAGTATTTTGCATCCAATTATAGGGATAGTTTATTAAATTTTTACCTTTCCTTTCTAACGTTCTTGAAACTACTTTCACTCATTTTGTTCTAGAATGTGATGGCTGCTGTTGGAACTGCCATAGGATATGGATCCCCTTTGACACTTACTGATACATCAAGCAAGATAAAAAAGGGAACAAAGGGAGATGCCTCCATGCTGTTGCCAACTGTAATGACGGCTGTCCCAGCAATTCTCGATCGTGTTCGTGATGGGGTGCTCAAGAAGGTTTGTAAATTTTGACATGCATATGGTACCTGCATGAATACTTACATATACACAATTAATGCATGTTTATGTGTTTGCTTCTATGCATCTACATATCTGCTTCTTAGATTGTATGAAACTTTTCCAAATATAAGGTGAGCCATCACTATATCTTCCCAATACTTCAGGTGAATGCAACAGGTGGATTATCGAAGAAGTTGTTTCACTTGGCATATGATCGCAGTTTGTCTGCAGTTAATGGTAGTTGGTTTGGGGCTTGGGGCCTGGAAAGAGTTCTGTGGAACTTTCTTGCATTTAGAAAGGTCCGGGCAGTTTTGGGAGGTCGTATCCGCTTTTTGCTATCTGGAGGTGCTCCTCTCTCCAGTGATACTCAAAGATTCATCAATATTTGTCTTGGGTTAGTATCCCCGAAACTTTTAAGTTTAAGTACTTCCAGTATAGGAGTTGCTGATTCCTTCCAGTGTATAATACTAACCACTCTCTTTCTCATACACAGCACATAGGCATAGAGCTACACATTTCACAAACAAAAGTAAATATTTTAGAAATTTGTGAATTTTCTTTTCTTGGTTGCCTGCAAGTAAGTTATTGTGAAGTGTAACTGTTTGGAACTTGAGAGCTCCTCATTCATTTTGAATTAATACTCCAAAAGAGTTGAACTTTGCAGCAAAAGACAAACTGTTAAACAATTACTCTGATGATAATATGAACTCTACATCTAATGCTTGGTTACAAGCTTTCTCACTGTTACTTTATGTTCTGTAAGAACCTGTAGTTGCTGTCTCTATTGGAATCTAGCCATCAGGCTGAACTTCCTAATTGTTACCTCTATGTATGCCCATTGTATGTAAGAGTATTTGAGAACAGAATTAAAACAGCACAGTTAATGCCCCATTTTATCTGAGGGAGTGACCACAAGACCAATGATTTATATTTTGTTTCCTGTATATTAAAGTTTATAGTTGATAATGATACATCTCTTGTTAACTCTGAATGGGGATTATTGGAGGGCATGTCAATGGGCTGCCCAAATATAAAAGCTGAAGGCAACCATTTAAAATTGTCCCTGGTTATGTGATCTGTAAGATCTTTGCTATAATCCAGTGTAGTTTGGATAACTGTGAAGGTGTGAATAGAGTTCAGAAACATTGATTTGTTTTTTCAGGATTTTACCACCTATTGTTTCAAAACCTATGAAAGATTTTTGTAGAAAAGAATGCCTTTTCACATTCTTGAAGGAAAAAAAGTGTAGAAAAAGAATGCTTTCTGATGTTATTAGATACTGTGCATTTAAGGTTTATAATTGACCATGTGAAAAACACCCACACAGTCTAATTATTACGAGGGAACTCTGATAACATGAGATTTTACCTTGGACAGTTCTCATGATTTTCTTGATTTGATTTTATATTTTTATATCACACACTAATCAGATGACTCTTTTCCAGTGCTCCAATAGGTCAAGGTTATGGTCTTACTGAGACTACTGCCGGTGCAACATTCTCCGAGTTCGATGATACATCTGTTGGTCGTGTTGGAGCTCCGCTTCCCTGCTCATTCATTAAGGTACTGAATAACTGAAAAGAACTGTACCTCATCTGCTTAGATGAAAACCTTTTCAAGCAACATGTGCATCTCTTTCAAAAGGTTGTGTGAGTTCCAAACTGAGGCCGGTGATCAGTTAGTTGAGAAATTCATTTATCCATTCCTGTCTAGTATCAGTATGTCCACCTTTCATGTTTTCTACAGCTAATGCATATGGTAGAAGTTTTGCAGCTCATTCTGAGGCATGAGGCTGAATGCATGACATAAGCCTTGATGTAGGAAAGAGGAGAAATCATATTTAGAATTCCTGGATCAGGTCTGGTAGTGCTTGGTCAGCTTGGATTTTGAGGAATTAGGGTTAGGGTTTGGTGGGAAAAGGCCAGAGAATAGTAAGGAATTAGGGTTTCTAATGGTGAAAGGAATGGTAGGATTTGGGATAAATAAAAAGGCAAAGTCAAAGTCTGGGTTGCTGTTTCAGGGTTGTGAATAGTGCTTTGGCTCTTTATGAGTATTTGGGGCAATTTAAGGGATGGGTGGTTCAGGGTTTGAAGTTTTGGGTTTAAAACTTGACAAATCAACTGGTGTATGCTAGGTTTCAAGGTTTTGGAAATTTGAGGAAAAAAAAAAAGAAACATAATAAACGTCTAAGCATCACACCTAGCATTCCCTTGGCATCATGCATTAGAGAAGCTTGTATCGCACAAAGCCTTTTAACTTCTGAAAATTTAGAAAACTAAGTATAGCAATATTGCAGAGCATGTGCCTTTCATGCTGAAGTGAGTTCTCAGAAATGTTGCCTTTCTTGTCCATTAACAGCTTTATATTTATATTTATAAGTGATGCCTGAATAATATTAAGATTATAATGGCCAAGAGCCCCCCTCCACATTGTAATGATTGAATTATCAAAATATTAAGGTTATAATATTTTGCATAGCGATTCTTGGGGCATCACCTTTTTTCCCCCCTGGTACTTTTCTTTATCATTAATATAATTTTTTTTTTTTGGTTACTCTAGCATGAATTCAAATTTTGTACACTGACAAGAATAGTAACTGCGATACTTGTACCTTATATCCCATTACATTACTCTCTTGGGTTCAAATTATTCACATTGCAGTATTACAGTGCTAATGGCAAACCCCTCATTTTCCCTTTTTCACACCCAGTATTAGTGTCATAAAAGTCAATCTAATAGTTTCAAATGAGAATTTTCTTTTAAGATTATGTGGTGTGCCTTCAATATGATTTATACATTTTTTTTTGAAAAGACATTCAATTTGAATTTGACCACATTAACATTTAATCTTCTCTATCTCAGTTAATTGACTGGCCTGAAGGTGGATATCTAACTAGTGATTCACCAAAGCCTCGTGGGGAAATAGTCGTTGGTGGTCCAAATGTTACACTTGGATATTTCAAAAATGAAGAAAAAACAAAAGAATCATACAAGGTAGAGTTTGATGAATACTATTTGTTTTATCTATCAAAAGAAAGGTAGATTTTGAAAATTAAGTCCTCTAGCCAAAGGCAGGTGTAGTTGGGACTTGTTAATTATGCTTTGCTTATTCTCTTTTGTTGTAAAAGGTTGATGAGAGAGGAATGAGGTGGTTCTATACAGGTGACATAGGGCAGTTTCATGCTGATGGTTGCCTTGAGATAATTGACCGTAAAAAGGACATTGTCAAACTTCAGCATGGAGAGTATGTCTCATTAGGCAAGGTATGACTGTTGCAAGATGAAATTTAAATTTAAATTAGATGTTCCTCAGGACCTAATATTTTTTCTTACAGGTTGAAGCTGTTCTCCAAGCTAGCCCCTATATTGACAATATCATGTTGCATGCTGATCCCTTCCATAGTTACTGTGTGGCTCTTGTGGTGCCTTCTCAGCATACAGTGGAAGATTGGGCTTCTAAGCAAGGAATTCCTTTTACTGACTTTGCAGACTTGTGCAAGAAAGAAGAAACGAAGAAGGAAGTGCTTGCTTCAATCCAAAAGGTATAACTGTGATAAAATTTCTTTCATTTGAATTTTGTTTGATGTCTAGGAATTTAACTTCAAGCTCTAAAGAGGTTAACCTTACATAATTGTTATGAGTTACCTTTCATTTGTAAACATTTTTGTGTCACAAAATTGTGAACTAATACCATTTTATTCGTTTATTAGTAAAAATGACTACATGTAGAAAATATTTGGGAGAATAGCCTTTTTGTGATTTCAAATTTGAAAACATGATTTCAAAAAAAGACTGCTGAAATCAATATGATGACTCCACCAGTGGATATCTATGCACAGATTTCAAAATATACACTGAAACATGATTTTCATGTTTTGAAAACATGAGTACTTTCAAATGAGTGTTTTAAACTAAAATTGTAATTTGGAAACACAATTTTCATAAATCATGTTTTAAAAATACGATTTCAGCTCAAAATAAATGAAGAGAAAACGCATATTTCAAAAGTTTAGAAAGAGTTAATGATTTGGGGAGAGGGTGGGTGCAATTTCATAGATTTCAAAATTTATATTAAAATCGTGTTTTTGAAGCACAAATTTAGAGAAAAACTTGCAAATAAAACACGATTTTTAGGCAAAATGTGATTTATGAATTCATATTTCCAAAACATGATTTCAACGTACTATGATTGAAAGTTTCATGTTTTGAGGAGTTTAGCAGTACTAGTTACTGATTAGGTGCAAATTTTGTACACATTTCAAATTTACATCGAATTCATGATTCCAAAGTACAATTTCAAGGCAAAGGCAAATGTGTTATATACTGAAATTGTATTTGATTTAACTGAAATTGTATTTCCTTGTAAAATAATTGAAACATAAATCGTGTTTTCACTTGAATATAAATGTTTGTTTTCAAAACATGATGTTGAAGTGTACATTACCCTCAGCTCTTTGTCAGGTCAGTAGAAGTTTAAACTAAAATCATGTTTTCAATTGTGTTTTCGAGAACATGATTTACCGAAAAATATTCTCCCAAATATTTTCTAAATAGTGCCAATTTTCAATAACAATTAATAAAATAGTATTATTTTGCAAATTTTACCTTATATTTATGTTCAGTATCCAGGATTAAAATTTTTTGGGGGAGATTATGCCTATGGTGATTTTAGAGTCAAAAGACAGACAATGCATAGTTGATTTTGTCAAGGCTCTGGTTTGGGAATCAGATGTCTTAGGGTTGACTCTCCCTGGGTTTACTCTATCTGTATCTGTGTGGTTTGTGGGTTATTACATAACTCCGTATGGTTTCATCTTTCATTAGTCTCAACTTTTAATGTTGGGAACACTTGCATTCTCTTTGATACAATCTTTATAAACTGACATGAATATCAACCCCCAACAACAGAAACTGCAACATCTACCTGGTTCAATTTGCTAGTACTTAGCTCTCTCTTTCTCTCTCTTTATTTTTTATTTTTATAATTTTGTTTACTGATTGCAGGAAGCAAAAAGGGCACGATTACAGAGATTTGAGATTCCGGTTAAAATCAAATTACTTTCTGAACTGTGGACTCCTGAATCTGGCCTTGTCACTGCAGCTCTCAAGCTCAAGAGAGATATTATTAAAAAAACTTTCTCTGAAGACCTCTCTAATTTATATGCTTCATGATTATTGAGAAAATGTGGGCGGCTTTAGTTCTAGCTCTTCTTTTCTTTTTTTGCCTTTTCGTTTTATATATGATTTATGCTGGGAATTATTGTTGGGAATTTTCAGAGATACTGGTTTTACGTGCTTAGTCTTAAAAACATTCATCTCCATTTTATCCTTTGTTTTGTTTTTGTTTTTGTTATTTATTTATTTATTTATTTATTTATTTTTTTGGGGTTTTGGGGGGGGGAGGGGCGGGGGGGCGGGGAGAGGATTATTGTAGCAGATTCAAATCGAATAAAGTCCCTAGCAAAAACTATAAAATAATAATTAAAACAAAAAAAAAAAGTCCGAGAAGATTGTGGGTGTATATGAATAAATCTGGATTACGACTCACCTAAGCATTAGCAGAATAAAAGAAAATTAAAAAAGTGCAAGTGGAATACAAAATTTATGTAGCAGCTTGTGCTTCCTGTTTAGCTGAAATGTCGGTGCAAGAGTTTGCTTCACTGTTGAAAAACACTGTTGAGGTGATGAAGGTCTGCAATTGAAAAGCATTGTTGGTTCCTCCAATTACATAGTGCTTTTAATTTTTGAAATTTGAAAAGTGCACTTTTAATTCATAAAGTTTCAAAAGTTCTATTGGTCCCTAGTCAACTTTTATTAATTCTCGTCTCTGTGTCTTAGTGGAACATTGACACTGTATTAATTTATTTTAGGCGTAAATGCACTTTTAGTCCTTACATTTTAAAGTTTATCCATTTTAGTCCCTACATTTTATTTTTTCCACATTTAGTCCCTAAAACCAATTTACGCCTTTCACTTTAGTCCTTCAAGCCCCATTCCGTCACCAATTAACGGGGAAATAGACGGGATCTATAAAATATTATTATTTTTTAACCCTGGTGAATAAAATAAGGAAGAAATCAGATTCAAGCTCACGTGATGAATCACGTGAAGCACTTTTAGTGCACTTACCACCTACCTCTGGCGCGCAGGTAATGAGCTTCCCCAAATCAGACTGAAATCCCTTGCTCTCTGCCTCTGCCTCACAACCAATAGCCATCATCATCAACCTAAAGAAAATCTCACTTCTCTCTCAAACCACCACCATCATCATCAACCATCTCAAGATCTTCAACCATTTCGAAGTCCCTGATTAGATGGAAGCAAGCTCTTCAACCAGTTCAAGCTTGAGGAGGAGAGCTCCATTTAGGTGCCACTGTGATGAAAACCCAGTGTTAGTCGTTTCGTGGACACCGGACAACCTTGGCAAAAGGTTTTATAGCTGTCCAAACTACTGGGTATTTCAATATTTGAGTATTTTTTTAATTAATCATGTTTTTTCTACTGGGTAGTTCAAGCTTTTGATTTTGAATCATGGGGTTTTCGTGCTTTTATTTTTATTTCATTAGGGTTAAGGGAGGAGGGACTTTCTGCATTTAGTTCGTTTTCCTAGGTTTGGAAGCAATAATTTTGGGTTTTTTTTTTCTTGTTTTACTAAGCTGTTTGGTGGTGTAAAAAATGCTGCTAGTAGTTTTTGATACCTTGTTCAAGAGGTAGGATTTGTGCATATAAGGGTATTGTTCAACTATGACATGCATTATGTGAGCATATGTGGTTAAGTCTCTGGTTTATTGACTGCATTCACTTGTGAGTTGTTATGGATGCATATGGCTTGGGTTTGCGAAATTTAAACTCAATTTGTTGACTGGGGAATATTTTCCTTTTGTTGGTTGGGTTAGTTTATTGATCTTCAATGGTAATGTTTTCTTAAAAATTGGATTGCTGTGGTTATATATAAACAACAATGTTTTTTCAATTTCATGTTAATTATACAGTCCTTATTGGTCATTAAGTAGCTTGATCGATAAAGAAATTGGTTTGCATTTCAGGTTGGGCGAAAGTGTAAATTCTTCCAATGGCGTGATGATGAGATATTTGATCGTGGTAAGGTGCTCATCCCAGAGCAAAGGCAACGGATTATCAGACTAGAGGCTGAGGTTGCAAGATGCTACAGGAGAGAGAAGTTGTACAATGTGGCTTTGACCTTCTTAATGGTGATATGTGGGATTTGTCTCGTTAATTGTATGGGTAGTTAGACAGGTAGTGGAAGTTTGATTAGGCTGGGAAGTGTGGAAGTGTTTATGTTTGGTTAGGTGGGTGGTGGAAGTGTATGTTTGGTTAGCATGTTTCATAGATGGGGGAGTTTCAATATCCTGTAATTGCTAATGCAAAGGGTTGGTAGTGTGTACATTTTGTGGTTAAGCAGTTAGTATGGATACACCTGCTGGTTTTTTTTTGGTACCATTCCTGGAATGAAATGAATACCCCTGTTTTCTAACTGTGTTGTTCAATGTGGGGCTGCTGAAATGTGTTTATGAACTGTATTCATACTGGTTTCAGTTTAATAAAAAATAAAAAGTTAAATAACCAATTTGAAAAAAGAGATGTGAATATGAAATTTGTTAGTAAGTCTCAATTTCAAAGTCA